>NW_027476235.1:360000-362500 GCF_051020955.1 Megalopta genalis | reverse complement strand
GGCCCTCGTAAGAGTGTTCGTCGGGGTAACCCAAAATGACCTGGAGACGCCGTCGGGAGATCCGGGGAGAGTTTTCTTTTCTGTATAAGCGTTCGAGTTCCCTGGAAACCTCTAGCAGGGAGATAGGGTTTGGAACGCGAAGAGCACCGCAGTTGCGGCGGTGTCCGGATCATCCCCTCGGACCTTGAAAATCCAGGAGAGGGCCACGTGGAGGTGTCGCGCCGGTTCGTACCCATATCCGCAGCAGGTCTCCAAGGTAAAGAGCCTCTAGTCGATAGATTAATGTAGGTAAGGGAAGTCGGCAAATTGGATCCGTAACTTCGGGATAAGGATTGGCTCTGAGGAGCGGGGCGTGTCGGGCTTGGTCGGGAAGCGGGTCTGGCTGACGTGCCGGGCCTGGGCGAGGTGAACGGCTCTCGTGGCTGGGATCCGAGCTCGGTCCCGTGCCTTGGCCTCCCGCGGATCTTCCTTGCTGCGAGGCTTCCGTGGCGTTTCCCATCGGTGCGGTCGTCCTCTTCGGCCGCCATTCAACGCTCAGCTCAGAACTGGCACGGACTAGGGGAATCCGACTGTCTAATTAAAACAAAGCATTGCGATGGCCCCCACGGGTGTTGACGCAATGTGATTTCTGCCCAGTGCTCTGAATGTCAACGTGAAGAAATTCAAAAAAGCGCGGGTAAACGGCGGGAGTAACTATGACTCTCTTAAGTTGTAGTTGCAGGGACGGTGATGCGTAATATAGACCTCTCGTTAGGTCCATTAGCCTCTCCCGTCCAAGTCTTCCCCACCTCTCATAGGTTCTCGCCGGGTAACGCTAACGGGGTTCAGGCGCACTTGGCGCTTGGGGGTTGCCAGCCCTCTCGCGCCTAAAATTTTGTTGGCCCTCCTAAAACAACACAGCCTCGGATGGGTAAACGTAGAGGGGCGGCCTCTGCCGCCCCTAGGCCAACAATTTCCCCCCTTCCGGGACCGAGCTCAGGGGATCCCCCTCCCCGGCCGGTCGATTTCCCATGCCAATTCCCAGGCTGCGATAGATCCTTCGCTACCAAGATCGGTAGGGGCGTTCACATGAGGTCCGCTCACCCTGATTGGTCAGATGATGTGAACCGCGCAGCGCCAGCAAAGGCACGTTGGAGTGCTGAGGAGGTGTCTTTGCTGGCGCGGCGCGAGGCAGAACTGTCCATGAAGGGTGTGCGCTTCATCAATCAAGCGCTCATTGGGTTCCTGCCTGGCAGGTCGCTAGATGCCATCAAGGGCGCTCGGAAGCACAAGGACTACCGAGCGCTTGTGATGGAGCACGTTGGCCGCATTCAACAGGAGTCACTGCAGCCGGTGGCTGAGGCGCCCGATCTCGCGGTGGAGGTCCAGGATAGCGATCGGGTCTTCCTAGAGTATTTCCGCGGCCTTGAACCACTAGGGTGCGATGGATTCCAGGCTAATACCCTGGATGAAATCTGTGCCCTGGTTGGAAGAGAGGATCGCGGGAATATTCTGGAAAGGCTCACCGCTTACCTGGCGGATATCTTTCCGGTACCTCATGCAGCGAGAGTCGTGCGTCGAGGCCGCCGTGCGCAACCGGAGGAACCGCTCTCGCGACGCAGACAGCGCCGGAGGAATTACGGCATAGTGCAAGAACTGTGGCGTAAGGACCCCCGGCGCTGTTTGGATGTCATAAGGGATGGCCCCGTAGGTGACCATGGCATCCCTCAAGATGTTATGGTTCCCTATTGGGAAGCCCTTATGACAGGTGCGCGCGACAGCTGTCCTCCGTGTGAAAACCGAGAGGACACCATCTCCTCTCTGTGGTCTCCTGTTAATCCGGATGAACTACGGAGGGCGCTTCCGGGTAGGAAGACAGCACCTGGTCCTGACGGTCTGTCTGCGAGACTCCTTTGTAAAACCCCCCTTGAGGTTTTGCAAAGGATCTATAACCTCATTATGTGGTGCCGCAGACTCCCTATTCACCTAAGGGACGCCAGGACCGTGCTCATTCCTAAAACCGGACTGCCTTCTTCTCCGTCTGATTTTCGACCCATCACCGTCGCCTCGACCCTTGTGCGAGGATTCCACAAGGTCCTGGCTAGGCGGGTGGGTCGATTGATCGGATTGGATGGGAGGCAGAGAGCGTTCCGTAGGACAGACGGATGTGCGGACAACGTGTTTTTGCTGGACTTGCTGCTACGCCACTCCCATGCGCGCCATAAGCCGCTTTTTGTTGCATCGGTTGATGTCGCGAAGGCTTTCGACACCGTTTCTCACCCCGCGATATTACAGACGCTCGAGCTGAGGGGCTGTCCCGCTCCCATGATTGAGTATGTCGGGTCGGTGTACTCTGATGCTCTCACGACCATTGTGTCGGGTGGTTGGCACTCCCATGCCATCCATCCGATGCATGGCGTGAGGCAAGGAGACCCGATGTCCCCCGGCATATTCAACATGGTGATGGACAGACTCCTCAGGAGCCTCCCCCAAGACATCGGGGCGGATATCGACGGGGTGA
>NW_027476235.1:330000-355000 GCF_051020955.1 Megalopta genalis | reverse complement strand
TAATTAATCTCCCAATAGTTTGCCGGGAAACATCGATTATTCCGATCTAGAAAGAGACAGAGACAGTCGATCCGCGTTATGTTAAATATTTCAAGGTTCCCGATTCCATAAAATTATAAAAAGTATACGGCTGTGTAGCGGGGACCAAAACGAGTAATTTCATGTATAAAGTTTAATTAATCTCCCAATAGTTTGCCGGGAAACATCGATTATTCCGATCTAGAAAGAGAGAGAGACAGTCGATCCGCGTTATGTTAAATATTTCAAGGTTCCCGATTCCACAAAATTATAAAAAGTATACGGCTGTGTAGCAGGGACCAAAACGAGTAATTTCGTGTATAAAGTTTAATTAATATCCCATTAGTTTGCCGGGAAACATCGATAATTCCGATCTAGAAAGAGACAGAGACAGTCGATCCGCGTTATGTTAAATATTTCAAGGTTCCCGATTCCACAAAATTATAAAAAGTATACGGCTGTGTAGCGGGGATCAAAACGAGTAATTTCGTGTATAAAGTTTAATTAATATCCCATTACTTTGCCGGGAAACATCAATACTTCGATCGCGCGAGAGAGACAGAGAAACGAACAGTCTTTTTTTCGATTTACGGCTAAAATAAATTTTTCTCATTTTATTCAATAACATATTCTTGCTTAGATAACTTTTTTACATAGGGATTAAGCATTTAGAACGATATAATGTTTAAAATAAGGGCACTTTACTCTTGACATTTTACGGTTTTTTCAATTTTCTGAAAAATCCTATCATTAGATTTTTTTAAAAATACGATATTCTTGCTTAACTAACGTTTCTACATAGGGATTAAGCATTTAGAACGAAATCTAATGTCAGAAAATGGCACTTTACTCTTGACATTTTTCGGTTTTTTCAATTTTCTGGAAAATCCTATCATTAGATTTTTTTTAAAATACGATATTCTTGCTTAACTAACGTTTTTACATAGGGATTAAGCATTTAGAACGAAATCTAATGTAGGAAAATGGTACTTTACTCTTGATCGGTACGTTGGGACTTAGAAAATATTCGGGCGTACGCGGCGCGCTCGGCGCTTCGAACAGCTCCGGTGTCCCCATTATTTTCGATTTACGGCTAAAATAAATTTTTCTCATTTTATTCAATAACATATTCTTGCTTAGATAACTTTTTTACATAGGGATTAAGCATTTAGAACGATATAATGTTTAAAATAAGGGCACTTTACTCTTGACATTTTACGGTTTTTTCAATTTTCTGAAAAATCCTATCATTAGATTTTTTTAAAAATACGATATTCTTGCTTAACTAACGTTTCTACATAGGGATTAAGCATTTAGAACGAAATCTAATGTCAGAAAATGGCACTTTACTCTTGACATTTTTCGGTTTTTTCAATTTTCTGGAAAATCCTATCATTAGATTTTTTTAAAAATACGATATTCTTGCTTAACTAACGTTTTTACATAGGGATTAAGCATTTAGAACGAAATCTAATGTAGGAAAATGGTACTTTACTCTTGATCGGTACGTTGGGACTTTGAAAATATTCGGGCGTTCCAATCGCTCGTCTGTTGCATCATAGCGCGTCTCGGCGCAATCGACCGATTCGCTCGACCCATTATTTTCGATTTACGGCTAAAATAAATTTTTCTCATTTTATTCAATAACATATTCTTGCTTAGATAACTTTTTTACATAGGGATTAAGCATTTAGAACGATATAATGTTTAAAATAAGGGCACTTTACTCTTGACATTTTACGGTTTTTTCAATTTTCTGAAAAATCCTATCATTAGATTTTTTTAAAAATACGATATTCTTGCTTAGCTAACGTTTCTACATAGGGATTAAGCATTTAGAACGAAATCTAATGTCAGAAAATGGCACTTTACTCTTGACATTTTTCGGTTTTTTCAATTTTCTGGAAAATCCTATCATTAGATTTTTTTAAAAATACGATATTCTTGCTTAACTAACGTTTTTACATAGGGATTAAGCATTTAGAACGAAATCTAATGTAGGAAAATGGTACTTTACTCTTGATCGGTACGTTGGGACTTTGAAAATATTCGGGCGTTCCAATCGCTCGTCTGTTGCATCATAGCGCGTCTCGGCGCAATCGAGCGATTCGCTCGACCCATTATTTTCGATTTACGGCTAAAATAAATTTTTCTCATTTTATTCAATAACATATTCTTGCTTAGATAACTTTTTTACATAGGGATTAAGCATTTAGAACGATATAATGTTTAAAATAAGGGCACTTTACTCTTGACATTTTACGGTTTTTTCAATTTTCTGAAAAATCCTATCATTAGATTTTTTTAAAAATACGATATTCTTGCTTAACTAACGTTTCTACATAGGGATTAAGCATTTAGAACGAAATCTAATGTCAGAAAATGGCACTTTACTCTTGACATTTTTCGGTTTTTTCAATTTTCTGGAAAATCCTATCATTAGATTTTTTTAAAAATACGATATTCTTGCTTAACTAACGTTTCTACATAGGGATTAAGCATTTAGAACGAAATCTAATGTAGGAAAATGGTACTTTACTCTTGATCGGTACGTTGGGACTTTGAAAATATTCGGGCGTTCCAATCGCTCGTCTGTTGCATCATAGCGCGTCTCGGCGCAATCGAGCGATTCGCTCGACCCATTATTTTCGATTTACGGCTAAAATAAATTTTTCTCATTTTATTCAATAACATATTCTTGCTTAGATAACTTTTTTACATAGGGATTAAGCATTTAGAACGATATAATGTTTAAAATAAGGGCACTTTACTCTTGACATTTTTCGGTTTTTTCAATTTTCTGGAAAATCCTATCATTAGATTTTTTTAAAAATACGATATTCTTGCTTAACTAACGTTTTTACATAGGGATTAAGCATTTAGAACGAAATCTAATGTAGGAAAATGGTACTTTACTCTTGATCGGTACGTTGGGACTTTGAAAATATTCGGGCGTTCCAATCGCTCGTCTGTTGCATCATAGCGCGTCTCGGCGCAATCGAGCGATTCGCTCGACCCATTATTTTCGATTTACGGCTAAAATAAATTTTTCTCATTTTATTCAATAACATATTCTTGCTTAGATAACTTTTTTACATAGGGATTAAGCATTTAGAACGATATAATGTTTAAAATAAGGGCACTTTACTCTTGACATTTTACGGTTTTTTCAATTTTCTGAAAAATCCTATCATTAGATTTTTTTAAAAATACGATATTCTTGCTTAACTAACGTTTCTACATAGGGATTAAGCATTTAGAACGAAATCTAATGTCAGAAAATGGCACTTTACTCTTGACATTTTTCGGTTTTTTCAATTTTCTGGAAAATCCTATCATTAGATTTTTTTAAAAATACGATATTCTTGCTTAACTAACGTTTCTACATAGGGATTAAGCATTTAGAACGAAATCTAATGTAGGAAAATGGTACTTTACTCTTGATCGGTACGTTGGGACTTTGAAAATATTCGGGCGTTCCAATCGCTCGTCTGTTGCATCATAGCGCGTCTCGGCGCAATCGAGCGATTCGCTCGACCCATTATTTTCGATTTACGGCTAAAATAAATTTTTCTCATTTTATTCAATAACATATTCTTGCTTAGATAACTTTTTTACATAGGGATTAAGCATTTAGAACGATATAATGTTTAAAATAAGGGCACTTTACTCTTGACATTTTTCGGTTTTTTCAATTTTCTGGAAAATCCTATCATTAGATTTTTTTAAAAATACGATATTCTTGCTTAACTAACGTTTTTACATAGGGATTAAGCATTTAGAACGAAATCTAATGTAGGAAAATGGTACTTTACTCTTGATCGGTACGTTGGGACTTTGAAAATATTCGGGCGTTCCAATCGCTCGTCTGTTGCATCATAGCGCGTCTCGGCGCAATCGACCGATTCGCTCGATCCATTATTTTCGATTTACGGCTAAAATAAATTTTTCTAATTTTTTTCAATAACATATTCCTGCTTAAATAACTTTTTTACATAGGGATTAAGCATTTAGAACGATACATTGTTTAAAATAAGGGCACTTTACTCTTGACATTTTACGGTTTTTTCAATCTTCTGAAAAATCCTATCATTAGATTTTTTTAAAAATACGATATTCTTGCTTAACTAACGTTTCTACATAGGGATTAAGCATTTAGAACGAAATCTAATGTCAGAAAATGGCACTTTACTCTTGACATTTTTCGGTTTTTTCAATTTTCTGGAAAATCCTATCATTAGATTTTTTTAAAAATACGATATTCTTGCTTAACTAACGTTTCTACATAGGGATTAAGCATTTAGAACGAAATCTAATGTAGGAAAATGGTACTTTACTCTTGATCGGTACGTTGAGACTTTGAAAATATTCGGGCGTTCCAATCGCTCGTCTGTTGCATCATAGCGCGTCTCGGCGCAATCGAGCGATTCGCTCGATCCATTATTTTCGATTTACGGCTAAAATAAATTTTTCTAATTTTTTTCAATAACATATTCCTGCTTAAATAACTTTTTTACATAGGGATTAAGCATTTAGAACGATACATTGTTTAAAATAAGGGCACTTTACTCTTGACATTTTACGGTTTTTTCAATTTTCTGAAAAATCCTATCATTAGATTTTTTTAAAAATACGATATTCTTGCTTAACTAACGTTTCTACATAGGGATTAAGCATTTAGAACGAAATCTAATGTCAGAAAATGGCACTTTACTCTTGACATTTTTCGGTTTTTTCATTTTTCTGGAAAATCCTATCATTAGATTTTTTTTAAAATACGATATTCTTGCTTAACTAACGTTTTTACATAGGGATTAAGCATTTAGAACGAAATCTAATGTAGGAAAATGGTACTTTACTCTTGATCGGTACGTTGGGACTTTGAAAATATTCGGGGGTTCCAATCGCTCGTCTGTTGCATCATAGCGCGTCTCGGCGCAATCGACCGATTCGCTCGATCCATTATTTTCGATTTACGGCTAAAATAAATTTTTCTAATTTTTTTCAATAACATATTCCTGCTTAAATAACTTTTTTACATAGGGATTAAGCATTTAGAACGATACATTGTTTAAAATAAGGGCACTTTACTCTTGACATTTTACGGTTTTTTCAATTTTCTGAAAAATCCTATCATTAGATTTTTTTAAAAATACGATATTCTTGCTTAACTAACGTTTCTACATAGGGATTAAGCATTTAGAACGAAATCTAATGTCAGAAAATGGCACTTTACTCTTGACATTTTTCGGTTTTTTCATTTTTCTGGAAAATCCTATCATTAGATTTTTTTAAAAATACGATATTCTTGCTTAACTAACGTTTTTACATAGGGATTAAGCATTTAGAACGAAATCTAATGTAGGAAAATGGTACTTTACTCTTGATCGGTACGTTGGGACTTTGAAAATATTCGGGCGTTCCAATCGCTCGTCTGTTGCATCATAGCGCGTCTCGGCGCAATCGACCGATTCGCTCGATCCATTATTTTCGATTTACGGCTAAAATAAATTTTTCTAATTTTTTTCAATAACATATTCCTGCTTAAATAACTTTTTTACATAGGGATTAAGCATTTAGAACGATACATTGTTTAAAATAAGGGCACTTTACTCTTGACATTTTACGGTTTTTTCAATCTTCTGAAAAATCCTATCATTAGATTTTTTTAAAAATACGATATTCTTGCTTAACTAACGTTTCTACATAGGGATTAAGCATTTAGAACGAAATCTAATGTCAGAAAATGGCACTTTACTCTTGACATTTTTCGGTTTTTTCAATTTTCTGGAAAATCCTATCATTAGATTTTTTTAAAAATACGATATTCTTGCTTAACTAACGTTTCTACATAGGGATTAAGCATTTAGAACGAAATCTAATGTAGGAAAATGGTACTTTACTCTTGATCGGTACGTTGGGACTTTGAAAATATTCGGGCGTTCCAATCGCTCGTCTGTTGCATCATAGCGCGTCTCGGCGCAATCGAGCGATTCGCTCGATCCATTATTTTCGATTTACGGCTAAAATAAATTTTTCTAATTTTTTTCAATAACATATTCCTGCTTAAATAACTTTTTTACATAGGGATTAAGCATTTAGAACGATACATTGTTTAAAATAAGGGCACTTTACTCTTGACATTTTACGGTTTTTTCAATTTTCTGAAAAATCCTATCATTAGATTTTTTTAAAAATACGATATTCTTGCTTAACTAACGTTTCTACATAGGGATTAAGCATTTAGAACGAAATCTAATGTCAGAAAATGGCACTTTACTCTTGACATTTTTCGGTTTTTTCAATTTTCTGGAAAATCCTATCATTAGATTTTTTTTAAAATACGATATTCTTGCTTAACTAACGTTTTTACATAGGGATTAAGCATTTAGAACGAAATCTAATGTAGGAAAATGGTACTTTACTCTTGATCGGTACGTTGGGACTTTGAAAATATTCGGGCGTTCCAATCGCTCGTCTGTTGCATCATAGCGCGTCTCGGCGCAATCGACCGATTCGCTCGATCCATTATTTTCGATTTACGGCTAAAATAAATTTTTCTAATTTTTTTCAATAACATATTCCTGCTTAAATAACTTTTTTACATAGGGATTAAGCATTTAGAACGATACATTGTTTAAAATAAGGGCACTTTACTCTTGACATTTTACGGTTTTTTCAATTTTCTGAAAAATCCTATCATTAGATTTTTTTTAAAAATACGATATTCTTGCTTAACTAACGTTTCTACATAGGGATTAAGCATTTAGAACGAAATCTAATGTCAGAAAATGGCACTTTACTCTTGACATTTTTCGGTTTTTTCAATTTTCTGGAAAATCCTATCATTAGATTTTTTTAAAAATACGATATTCTTGCTTAACTAACGTTTCTACATAGGGATTAAGCATTTAGAACGAAATCTAATGTAGGAAAATGGTACTTTACTCTTGATCGGTACGTTGGGACTTTGAAAATATTCGGGCGTTCCAATCGCTCGTCTGTTGCATCATAGCGCGTCTCGGCGCAATCGAGCGATTCGCTCGATCCATTATTTTCGATTTACGGCTAAAATAAATTTTTCTAATTTTTTTCAATAACATATTCCTGCTTAAATAACTTTTTTACATAGGGATTAAGCATTTAGAACGATACATTGTTTAAAATAAGGGCACTTTACTCTTGACATTTTACGGTTTTTTCAATTTTCTGAAAAATCCTATCATTAGATTTTTTTAAAAATACGATATTCTTGCTTAACTAACGTTTCTACATAGGGATTAAGCATTTAGAACGAAATCTAATGTCAGAAAATGGCACTTTACTCTTGACATTTTTCGGTTTTATCAATTTTCTGGAAAATCCTATCATTAGATTTTTTTTAAAATACGATATTCTTGCTTAACTAACGTTTTTACATAGGGATTAAGCATTTAGAACGAAATCTAATGTAGGAAAATGGTACTTTACTCTTGATCGGTACGTTGGGACTTTGAAAATATTCGGGCGTTCCAATCGCTCGTCTGTTGCATCATAGCGCGTCTCGGCGCAATCGACCGATTCGCTCGATCCATTATTTTCGATTTACGGCTAAAATAAATTTTTCTAATTTTTTTCAATAACATATTCCTGCTTAAATAACTTTTTTACATAGGGATTAAGCATTTAGAACGATACATTGTTTAAAATAAGGGCACTTTACTCTTGACATTTTACGGTTTTTTCAATTTTCTGAAAAATCCTATCATTAGATTTTTTTTAAAAATACGATATTCTTGCTTAACTAACGTTTCTACATAGGGATTAAGCATTTAGAACGAAATCTAATGTCAGAAAATGGCACTTTACTCTTGACATTTTTCGGTTTTTTCATTTTTCTGGAAAATCCTATCATTAGATTTTTTTTAAAATACGATATTCTTGCTTAACTAACGTTTTTACATAGGGATTAAGCATTTAGAACGAAATCTAATGTAGGAAAATGGTACTTTACTCTTGATCGGTACGTTGGGACTTTGAAAATATTCGGGCGTTCCAATCGCTCGTCTGTTGCATCATAGCGCGTCTCGGCGCAATCGACCGATTCGCTCGATCCATTATTTTCGATTTACGGCTAAAATAAATTTTTCTAATTTTTTTCAATAACATATTCCTGCTTAAATAACTTTTTTACATAGGGATTAAGCATTTAGAACGATACATTGTTTAAAATAAGGGCACTTTACTCTTGACATTTTACGGTTTTTTCAATCTTCTGAAAAATCCTATCATTAGATTTTTTTAAAAATACGATATTCTTGCTTAACTAACGTTTCTACATAGGGATTAAGCATTTAGAACGAAATCTAATGTCAGAAAATGGCACTTTACTCTTGACATTTTTCGGTTTTTTCAATTTTCTGGAAAATCCTATCATTAGATTTTTTTAAAAATACGATATTCTTGCTTAACTAACGTTTTTACATAGGGATTAAGCATTTAGAACGAAATCTAATGTAGGAAAATGGTACTTTACTCTTGATCGGTACGTTGGGACTTTGAAAATATTCGGGCGTTCCAATCGCTCGTCTGTTGCATCATAGCGCGTCTCGGCGCAATCGACCGATTCGCTCGATCCATTATTTTCGATTTACGGCTAAAATAAATTTTTCTAATTTTTTTCAATAACATATTCCTGCTTAAATAACTTTTTTACATAGGGATTAAGCATTTAGAACGATACATTGTTTAAAATAAGGGCACTTTACTCTTGACATTTTACGGTTTTTTCAATCTTCTGAAAAATCCTATCATTAGATTTTTTTAAAAATACGATATTCTTGCTTAACTAACGTTTCTACATAGGGATTAAGCATTTAGAACGAAATCTAATGTCAGAAAATGGCACTTTACTCTTGACATTTTTCGGTTTTTTCAATTTTCTGGGAAATCCTATCATTAGATTTTTTTAAAAATACGATATTCTTGCTTAACTAACGTTTCTACATAGGGATTAAGCATTTAGAACGAAATCTAATGTCAGAAAATGGCACTTTACTCTTGACATTTTTCGGTTTTTTCATTTTTCTGGAAAATCCTATCATTAGATTTTTTTAAAAATACGATATTCTTGCTTAACTAACGTTTTTACATAGGGATTAAGCATTTAGAACGAAATCTAATGTAGGAAAATGGTACTTTACTCTTGATCGGTACGTTGGGACTTTGAAAATATTCGGGCGTTCCAAACGCTCGTCTGTTGCATCATAGCGCGTCTCGGCGCAATCGACCGATTCGCTCGATCCATTATTTTCGATTTACGGCTAAAATAAATTTTTCTAATTTTTTTCAATAACATATTCCTGCTTAAATAACTTTTTTACATAGGGATTAAGCATTTAGAACGATACATTGTTTAAAATAAGGGCACTTTACTCTTGACATTTTACGGTTTTTTCAATTTTCTGAAAAATCCTATCATTAGATTTTTTTAAAAATACGATATTCTTGCTTAACTAACGTTTCTACATAGGGATTAAGCATTTAGAACGAAATCTAATGTCAGAAAATGGCACTTTACTCTTGACATTTTTCGGTTTTTTCAATTTTCTGGAAAATCCTATCATTAGATTTTTTTAAAAATACGATATTCTTGCTTAACTAACGTTTTTACATAGGGATTAAGCATTTAGAACGAAATCTAATGTAGGAAAATGGTACTTTACTCTTGATCGGTACGTTGGGACTTTGAAAATATTCGGGCGTACGCGGCGCGCTCGGCGCTTCGAACAGCTCCGGTGTCCCCATTATTTTCGATTTACGGCTAAAATAAATTTTTCTAATTTTTTTCAATAACATATTCCTGCTTAAATAACTTTTTTACATAGGGATTAAGCATTTAGAACGATACATTGTTTAAAGTAAGGGCACTTTACTCTTGACATTTTACGGTTTTTTCAATTTTCTGAAAAATCCTATCATTAGATTTTTTTAAAAATACGATATTCTTGCTTAACTAACGTTTCTACATAGGGATTAAGCATTTAGAACGAAATCTAATGTCAGAAAATGGCACTTTACTCTTGACATTTTTCGGTTTTTTCATTTTTCTGGAAAATCCTATCATTAGATTTTTTTAAAAATACGATATTCTTGCTTAACTAACGTTTTTACATAGGGATTAAGCATTTAGAACGAAATCTAATGTAGGAAAATGGTACTTTACTCTTGATCGGTACGTTGGGACTTTGAAAATATTCGGGCGTTCCAATCGCTCGTCTGTTGCATCATAGCGCGTCTCGGCGCAATCGACCGATTCGCTCGATCCATTATTTTCGATTTACGGCTAAAATAAATTTTTCTAATTTTTTTCAATAACATATTCCTGCTTAAATAACTTTTTTACATAGGGATTAAGCATTTAGAACGATACATTGTTTAAAATAAGGGCACTTTACTCTTGACATTTTACGGTTTTTTCAATCTTCTGAAAAATCCTATCATTAGATTTTTTTAAAAATACGATATTCTTGCTTAACTAACGTTTCTACATAGGGATTAAGCATTTAGAACGAAATCTAATGTCAGAAAATGGCACTTTACTCTTGACATTTTTCGGTTTTTTCAATTTTCTGGAAAATCCTATCATTAGATTTTTTTAAAAATACGATATTCTTGCTTAACTAACGTTTCTACATAGGGATTAAGCATTTAGAACGAAATCTAATGTAGGAAAATGGTACTTTACTCTTGATCGGTACGTTGGGACTTTGAAAATATTCGGGCGTTCCAATCGCTCGTCTGTTGCATCATAGCGCGTCTCGGCGCAATCGAGCGATTCGCTCGATCCATTATTTTCGATTTACGGCTAAAATAAATTTTTCTAATTTTTTTCAATAACATATTCCTGCTTAAATAACTTTTTTACATAGGGATTAAGCATTTAGAACGATACATTGTTTAAAATAAGGGCACTTTACTCTTGACATTTTACGGTTTTTTCAATTTTCTGAAAAATCCTATCATTAGATTTTTTTAAAAATACGATATTCTTGCTTAACTAACGTTTCTACATAGGGATTAAGCATTTAGAACGAAATCTAATGTCAGAAAATGGCACTTTACTCTTGACATTTTTCGGTTTTTTCATTTTTCTGGAAAATCCTATCATTAGATTTTTTTAAAAATACGATATTCTTGCTTAACTAACGTTTTTACATAGGGATTAAGCATTTAGAACGAAATCTAATGTAGGAAAATGGTACTTTACTCTTGATCGGTACGTTGGGACTTTGAAAATATTCGGGCGTTCCAATCGCTCGTCTGTTGCATCATAGCGCGTCTCGGCGCAATCGACCGATTCGCTCGATCCATTATTTTCGATTTACGGCTAAAATAAATTTTTCTAATTTTTTTCAATAACATATTCCTGCTTAAATAACTTTTTTACATAGGGATTAAGCATTTAGAACGATACATTGTTTAAAATAAGGGCACTTTACTCTTGACATTTTACGGTTTTTTCAATCTTCTGAAAAATCCTATCATTAGATTTTTTTAAAAATACGATATTCTTGCTTAACTAACGTTTCTACATAGGGATTAAGCATTTAGAACGAAATCTAATGTCAGAAAATGGCACTTTACTCTTGACATTTTTCGGTTTTTTCAATTTTCTGGAAAATCCTATCATTAGATTTTTTTAAAAATACGATATTCTTGCTTAACTAACGTTTCTACATAGGGATTAAGCATTTAGAACGAAATCTAATGTAGGAAAATGGTACTTTACTCTTGATCGGTACGTTGGGACTTTGAAAATATTCGGGCGTTCCAATCGCTCGTCTGTTGCATCATAGCGCGTCTCGGCGCAATCGAGCGATTCGCTCGATCCATTATTTTCGATTTACGGCTAAAATAAATTTTTCTAATTTTTTTCAATAACATATTCCTGCTTAAATAACTTTTTTACATAGGGATTAAGCATTTAGAACGATACATTGTTTAAAATAAGGGCACTTTACTCTTGACATTTTACGGTTTTTTCAATTTTCTGAAAAATCCTATCATTAGATTTTTTTAAAAATACGATATTCTTGCTTAACTAACGTTTCTACATAGGGATTAAGCATTTAGAACGAAATCTAATGTCAGAAAATGGCACTTTACTCTTGACATTTTTCGGTTTTTTCAATTTTCTGGAAAATCCTATCATTAGATTTTTTTTAAAATACGATATTCTTGCTTAACTAACGTTTTTACATAGGGATTAAGCATTTAGAACGAAATCTAATGTAGGAAAATGGTACTTTACTCTTGATCGGTACGTTGGGACTTTGAAAATATTCGGGCGTTCCAATCGCTCGTCTGTTGCATCATAGCGCGTCTCGGCGCAATCGACCGATTCGCTCGATCCATTATTTTCGATTTACGGCTAAAATAAATTTTTCTAATTTTTTTCAATAACATATTCCTGCTTAAATAACTTTTTTACATAGGGATTAAGCATTTAGAACGATACATTGTTTAAAATAAGGGCACTTTACTCTTGACATTTTACGGTTTTTTCAATTTTCTGAAAAATCCTATCATTAGATTTTTTTTAAAAATACGATATTCTTGCTTAACTAACGTTTCTACATAGGGATTAAGCATTTAGAACGAAATCTAATGTCAGAAAATGGCACTTTACTCTTGACATTTTTCGGTTTTTTCAATTTTCTGGAAAATCCTATCATTAGATTTTTTTAAAAATACGATATTCTTGCTTAACTAACGTTTCTACATAGGGATTAAGCATTTAGAACGAAATCTAATGTAGGAAAATGGTACTTTACTCTTGATCGGTACGTTGGGACTTTGAAAATATTCGGGCGTTCCAATCGCTCGTCTGTTGCATCATAGCGCGTCTCGGCGCAATCGAGCGATTCGCTCGATCCATTATTTTCGATTTACGGCTAAAATAAATTTTTCTAATTTTTTTCAATAACATATTCCTGCTTAAATAACTTTTTTACATAGGGATTAAGCATTTAGAACGATACATTGTTTAAAATAAGGGCACTTTACTCTTGACATTTTACGGTTTTTTCAATTTTCTGAAAAATCCTATCATTAGATTTTTTTAAAAATACGATATTCTTGCTTAACTAACGTTTCTACATAGGGATTAAGCATTTAGAACGAAATCTAATGTCAGAAAATGGCACTTTACTCTTGACATTTTTCGGTTTTTTCAATTTTCTGGAAAATCCTATCATTAGATTTTTTTTAAAATACGATATTCTTGCTTAACTAACGTTTTTACATAGGGATTAAGCATTTAGAACGAAATCTAATGTAGGAAAATGGTACTTTACTCTTGATCGGTACGTTGGGACTTTGAAAATATTCGGGCGTTCCAATCGCTCGTCTGTTGCATCATAGCGCGTCTCGGCGCAATCGACCGATTCGCTCGATCCATTATTTTCGATTTACGGCTAAAATAAATTTTTCTAATTTTTTTCAATAACATATTCCTGCTTAAATAACTTTTTTACATAGGGATTAAGCATTTAGAACGATACATTGTTTAAAATAAGGGCACTTTACTCTTGACATTTTACGGTTTTTTCAATTTTCTGAAAAATCCTATCATTAGATTTTTTTTAAAAATACGATATTCTTGCTTAACTAACGTTTCTACATAGGGATTAAGCATTTAGAACGAAATCTAATGTCAGAAAATGGCACTTTACTCTTGACATTTTTCGGTTTTTTCATTTTTCTGGAAAATCCTATCATTAGATTTTTTTTAAAATACGATATTCTTGCTTAACTAACGTTTTTACATAGGGATTAAGCATTTAGAACGAAATCTAATGTAGGAAAATGGTACTTTACTCTTGATCGGTACGTTGGGACTTTGAAAATATTCGGGCGTTCCAATCGCTCGTCTGTTGCATCATAGCGCGTCTCGGCGCAATCGACCGATTCGCTCGATCCATTATTTTCGATTTACGGCTAAAATAAATTTTTCTAATTTTTTTCAATAACATATTCCTGCTTAAATAACTTTTTTACATAGGGATTAAGCATTTAGAACGATACATTGTTTAAAATAAGGGCACTTTACTCTTGACATTTTACGGTTTTTTCAATCTTCTGAAAAATCCTATCATTAGATTTTTTTAAAAATACGATATTCTTGCTTAACTAACGTTTCTACATAGGGATTAAGCATTTAGAACGAAATCTAATGTCAGAAAATGGCACTTTACTCTTGACATTTTTCGGTTTTTTCAATTTTCTGGAAAATCCTATCATTAGATTTTTTTAAAAATACGATATTCTTGCTTAACTAACGTTTTTACATAGGGATTAAGCATTTAGAACGAAATCTAATGTAGGAAAATGGTACTTTACTCTTGATCGGTACGTTGGGACTTTGAAAATATTCGGGCGTTCCAATCGCTCGTCTGTTGCATCATAGCGCGTCTCGGCGCAATCGACCGATTCGCTCGATCCATTATTTTCGATTTACGGCTAAAATAAATTTTTCTAATTTTTTTCAATAACATATTCCTGCTTAAATAACTTTTTTACATAGGGATTAAGCATTTAGAACGATACATTGTTTAAAATAAGGGCACTTTACTCTTGACATTTTACGGTTTTTTCAATCTTCTGAAAAATCCTATCATTAGATTTTTTTAAAAATACGATATTCTTGCTTAACTAACGTTTCTACATAGGGATTAAGCATTTAGAACGAAATCTAATGTCAGAAAATGGCACTTTACTCTTGACATTTTTCGGTTTTTTCAATTTTCTGGGAAATCCTATCATTAGATTTTTTTAAAAATACGATATTCTTGCTTAACTAACGTTTCTACATAGGGATTAAGCATTTAGAACGAAATCTAATGTCAGAAAATGGCACTTTACTCTTGACATTTTTCGGTTTTTTCATTTTTCTGGAAAATCCTATCATTAGATTTTTTTAAAAATACGATATTCTTGCTTAACTAACGTTTTTACATAGGGATTAAGCATTTAGAACGAAATCTAATGTAGGAAAATGGTACTTTACTCTTGATCGGTACGTTGGGACTTTGAAAATATTCGGGCGTTCCAAACGCTCGTCTGTTGCATCATAGCGCGTCTCGGCGCAATCGACCGATTCGCTCGATCCATTATTTTCGATTTACGGCTAAAATAAATTTTTCTAATTTTTTTCAATAACATATTCCTGCTTAAATAACTTTTTTACATAGGGATTAAGCATTTAGAACGATACATTGTTTAAAATAAGGGCACTTTACTCTTGACATTTTACGGTTTTTTCAATTTTCTGAAAAATCCTATCATTAGATTTTTTTAAAAATACGATATTCTTGCTTAACTAACGTTTCTACATAGGGATTAAGCATTTAGAACGAAATCTAATGTCAGAAAATGGCACTTTACTCTTGACATTTTTCGGTTTTTTCAATTTTCTGGAAAATCCTATCATTAGATTTTTTTAAAAATACGATATTCTTGCTTAACTAACGTTTTTACATAGGGATTAAGCATTTAGAACGAAATCTAATGTAGGAAAATGGTACTTTACTCTTGATCGGTACGTTGGGACTTTGAAAATATTCGGGCGTACGCGGCGCGCTCGGCGCTTCGAACAGCTCCGGTGTCCCCATTATTTTCGATTTACGGCTAAAATAAATTTTTCTAATTTTTTTCAATAACATATTCCTGCTTAAATAACTTTTTTACATAGGGATTAAGCATTTAGAACGATACATTGTTTAAAGTAAGGGCACTTTACTCTTGACATTTTACGGTTTTTTCAATTTTCTGAAAAATCCTATCATTAGATTTTTTTAAAAATACGATATTCTTGCTTAACTAACGTTTCTACATAGGGATTAAGCATTTAGAACGAAATCTAATGTCAGAAAATGGCACTTTACTCTTGACATTTTTCGGTTTTTTCATTTTTCTGGAAAATCCTATCATTAGATTTTTTTAAAAATACGATATTCTTGCTTAACTAACGTTTTTACATAGGGATTAAGCATTTAGAACGAAATCTAATGTAGGAAAATGGTACTTTACTCTTGATCGGTACGTTGGGACTTTGAAAATATTCGGGCGTTCCAATCGCTCGTCTGTTGCATCATAGCGCGTCTCGGCGCAATCGACCGATTCGCTCGATCCATTATTTTCGATTTACGGCTAAAATAAATTTTTCTAATTTTTTTCAATAACATATTCCTGCTTAAATAACTTTTTTACATAGGGATTAAGCATTTAGAACGATACATTGTTTAAAATAAGGGCACTTTACTCTTGACATTTTACGGTTTTTTCAATCTTCTGAAAAATCCTATCATTAGATTTTTTTAAAAATACGATATTCTTGCTTAACTAACGTTTCTACATAGGGATTAAGCATTTAGAACGAAATCTAATGTCAGAAAATGGCACTTTACTCTTGACATTTTTCGGTTTTTTCAATTTTCTGGAAAATCCTATCATTAGATTTTTTTAAAAATACGATATTCTTGCTTAACTAACGTTTCTACATAGGGATTAAGCATTTAGAACGAAATCTAATGTAGGAAAATGGTACTTTACTCTTGATCGGTACGTTGGGACTTTGAAAATATTCGGGCGTTCCAATCGCTCGTCTGTTGCATCATAGCGCGTCTCGGCGCAATCGAGCGATTCGCTCGATCCATTATTTTCGATTTACGGCTAAAATAAATTTTTCTAATTTTTTTCAATAACATATTCCTGCTTAAATAACTTTTTTACATAGGGATTAAGCATTTAGAACGATACATTGTTTAAAATAAGGGCACTTTACTCTTGACATTTTACGGTTTTTTCAATTTTCTGAAAAATCCTATCATTAGATTTTTTTAAAAATACGATATTCTTGCTTAACTAACGTTTCTACATAGGGATTAAGCATTTAGAACGAAATCTAATGTCAGAAAATGGCACTTTACTCTTGACATTTTTCGGTTTTTTCAATTTTCTGGAAAATCCTATCATTAGATTTTTTTTAAAATACGATATTCTTGCTTAACTAACGTTTTTACATAGGGATTAAGCATTTAGAACGAAATCTAATGTAGGAAAATGGTACTTTACTCTTGATCGGTACGTTGGGACTTTGAAAATATTCGGGCGTTCCAATCGCTCGTCTGTTGCATCATAGCGCGTCTCGGCGCAATCGACCGATTCGCTCGATCCATTATTTTCGATTTACGGCTAAAATAAATTTTTCTAATTTTTTTCAATAACATATTCCTGCTTAAATAACTTTTTTACATAGGGATTAAGCATTTAGAACGATACATTGTTTAAAATAAGGGCACTTTACTCTTGACATTTTACGGTTTTTTCAATTTTCTGAAAAATCCTATCATTAGATTTTTTTAAAAATACGATATTCTTGCTTAACTAACGTTTCTACATAGGGATTAAGCATTTAGAACGAAATCTAATGTCAGAAAATGGCACTTTACTCTTGACATTTTTCGGTTTTTTCATTTTTCTGGAAAATCCTATCATTAGATTTTTTTTAAAATACGATATTCTTGCTTAACTAACGTTTTTACATAGGGATTAAGCATTTAGAACGAAATCTAATGTAGGAAAATGGTACTTTACTCTTGATCGGTACGTTGGGACTTTGAAAATATTCGGGCGTTCCAATCGCTCGTCTGTTGCATCATAACGCGTCTCGGCGCAATCGACCGATTCGCTCGATCCATTATTTTCGATTTACGGCTAAAATAAATTTTTCTAATTTTTTTCAATAACATATTCCTGCTTAAATAACTTTTTTACATAGGGATTAAGCATTTAGAACGATACATTGTTTAAAATAAGGGCACTTTACTCTTGACATTTTACGGTTTTTTCAATTTTCTGAAAAATCCTATCATTAGATTTTTTTAAAAATACGATATTCTTGCTTAACTAACGTTTCTACATAGGGATTAAGCATTTAGAACGAAATCTAATGTCAGAAAATGGCACTTTACTCTTGACATTTTTCGGTTTTTTCAATTTTCTGGAAAATCCTATCATTAGATTTTTTTTAAAATACGATATTCTTGCTTAACTAACGTTTTTACATAGGGATTAAGCATTTAGAACGAAATCTAATGTAGGAAAATGGTACTTTACTCTTGATCGGTACGTTGGGACTTTGAAAATATTCGGGCGTTCCAATCGCTCGTCTGTTGCATCATAGCGCGTCTCGGCGCAATCGACCGATTCGCTCGATCCATTATTTTCGATTTACGGCTAAAATAAATTTTTCTAATTTTTTTCAATAACATATTCCTGCTTAAATAACTTTTTTACATAGGGATTAAGCATTTAGAACGATACATTGTTTAAAATAAGGGCACTTTACTCTTGACATTTTACGGTTTTTTCAATTTTCTGAAAAATCCTATCATTAGATTTTTTTAAAAATACGATATTCTTGCTTAACTAACGTTTCTACATAGGGATTAAGCATTTAGAACGAAATCTAATGTCAGAAAATGGCACTTTACTCTTGACATTTTTCGGTTTTTTCATTTTTCTGGAAAATCCTATCATTAGATTTTTTTTAAAATACGATATTCTTGCTTAACTAACGTTTTTACATAGGGATTAAGCATTTAGAACGAAATCTAATGTAGGAAAATGGTACTTTACTCTTGATCGGTACGTTGGGACTTTGAAAATATTCGGGCGTTCCAATCGCTCGTCTGTTGCATCATAGCGCGTCTCGGCGCAATCGACCGATTCGCTCGATCCATTATTTTCGATTTACGGCTAAAATAAATTTTTCTAATTTTTTTCAATAACATATTCCTGCTTAAATAACTTTTTTACATAGGGATTAAGCATTTAGAACGATACATTGTTTAAAATAAGGGCACTTTACTCTTGACATTTTACGGTTTTTTCAATTTTCTGAAAAATCCTATCATTAGATTTTTTTAAAAATACGATATTCTTGCTTAACTAACGTTTCTACATAGGGATTAAGCATTTAGAACGAAATCTAATGTCAGAAAATGGCACTTTACTCTTGACATTTTTCGGTTTTTTCAATTTTCTGGAAAATCCTATCATTAGATTTTTTTAAAAATACGATATTCTTGCTTAACTAACGTTTTTACATAGGGATTAAGCATTTAGAACGAAATCTAATGTCAGAAAATGGCACTTTACTCTTGACATTTTTCGGTTTTTTCAATTTTCTGGAAAATCCTATCATTAGATTTTTTTAAAAATACGATATTCTTGCTTAACTAACGTTTTTACATAGGGATTAAGCATTTAGAACGAAATCTAATGTAGGAAAATGGTACTTTACTCTTGATCGGTACGTTGGGACTTTGAAAATATTCGGGCGTTCCAATCGCTCGTCTGTTGCATCATAGCGCGTCTCGGCGCAATCGACCGATTCGCTCGATCCATTATTTTCGATTTACGGCTAAAATAAATTTTTCTAATTTTTTTCAATAACATATTCCTGCTTAAATAACTTTTTTACATAGGGATTAAGCATTTAGAACGATACATTGTTTAAAATAAGGGCACTTTACTCTTGACATTTTACGGTTTTTTCAATTTTCTGAAAAATCCTATCATTAGATTTTTTTAAAAATACGATATTCTTGCTTAACTAACGTTTCTACATAGGGATTAAGCATTTAGAACGAAATCTAATGTCAGAAAATGGCACTTTACTCTTGACATTTTTCGGTTTTTTCATTTTTCTGGAAAATCCTATCATTAGATTTTTTTTAAAATACGATATTCTTGCTTAACTAACGTTTTTACATAGGGATTAAGCATTTAGAACGAAATCTAATGTAGGAAAATGGTACTTTACTCTTGATCGGTACGTTGGGACTTTGAAAATATTCGGGCGTTCCAATCGCTCGTCTGTTGCATCATAGCGCGTCTCGGCGCAATCGACCGATTCGCTCGATCCATTATTTTCAATTTACGGCTAAAATAAATTTTTCTAATTTTTTTCAATAACATATTCCTGCTTAAATAACTTTTTTACATAGGGATTAAGCATTTAGAACGATACATTGTTTAAAATAAGGGCACTTTACTCTTGACATTTTACGGTTCTTTCAATCTTCTGAAAAATCCTATCATTAGATTTTTTTAAAAATACGATATTCTTGCTTAACTAACGTTTCTACATAGGGATTAAGCATTTAGAACGAAATCTAATGTCAGAAAATGGCACTTTACTCTTGACATTTTTCGGTTTTTTCAATTTTCTGGGAAATCCTATCATTAGATTTTTTTAAAAATACGATATTCTTGCTTAACTAACGTTTCTACATAGGGATTAAGCATTTAGAACGAAATCTAATGTCAGAAAATGGCACTTTACTCTTGACATTTTTCGGTTTTTTCATTTTTCTGGAAAATCCTATCATTAGATTTTTTTTAAAATACGATATTCTTGCTTAACTAACGTTTTTACATAGGGATTAAGCATTTAGAACGAAATCTAATGTAGGAAAATGGTACTTTACTCTTGATCGGTACGTTGGGACTTTGAAAATATTCGGGCGTTCCAATCGCTCGTCTGTTGCATCATAGCGCGTCTCGGCGCAATCGACCGATTCGCTCGATCCATTATTTTCGATTTACGGCTAAAATAAATTTTTCTAATTTTTTTCAATAACATATTCCTGCTTAAATAACTTTTTTACATAGGGATTAAGCATTTAGAACGATACATTGTTTAAAATAAGGGCACTTTACTCTTGACATTTTACGGTTTTTTCAATTTTCTGAAAAATCCTATCATTAGATTTTTTTAAAAATACGATATTCTTGCTTAACTAACGTTTCTACATAGGGATTAAGCATTTAGAACGAAATCTAATGTCAGAAAATGGCACTTTACTCTTGACATTTTTCGGTTTTTTCAATTTTCTGGAAAATCCTATCATTAGATTTTTTTAAAAATACGATATTCTTGCTTAACTAACGTTTTTACATAGGGATTAAGCATTTAGAACGAAATCTAATGTAGGAAAATGGTACTTTACTCTTGATCGGTACGTTGGGACTTTGAAAATATTCGGGCGTACGCGGCGCGCTCGGCGCTTCGAACAGCTCCGGTGTCCCCATTATTTTCGATTTACGGCTAAAATAAATTTTTCTAATTTTTTTCAATAACATATTCCTGCTTAAATAACTTTTTTACATAGGGATTAAGCATTTAGAACGATACATTGTTTAAAGTAAGGGCACTTTACTCTTGACATTTTACGGTTTTTTCAATTTTCTGAAAAATCCTATCATTAGATTTTTTTAAAAATACGATATTCTTGCTTAACTAACGTTTCTACATAGGGATTAAGCATTTAGAACGAAATCTAATGTCAGAAAATGGCACTTTACTCTTGACATTTTTCGGTTTTTTCAATTTTCTGGAAAATCGTATCATTAGATTTTTTTAAAAATACGATATTCTTGCTTAACTAACGTTTTTACATAGGGATTAAGCATTTAGAACGAAATCTAATGTAGGAAAATGGTACTTTACTCTTGATCGGTACGTTGGGACTTTGAAAATATTCGGGGGTTCCAATCGCTCGTCTGTTGCATCATAGCGCGTCTCGGCGCAATCGACCGATTCGCTCGATCCATTATTTTCGATTTACGGCTAAAATAAATTTTTCTAATTTTTTTCAATAACATATTCCTGCTTAAATAACTTTTTTACATAGGGATTAAGCATTTAGAACGATACATTGTTTAAAGTAAGGGCACTTTACTCTTGACATTTTACGGTTTTTTCAATTTTCTGAAAAATCCTATCATTAGATTTTTTTAAAAATACGATATTCTTGCTTAACTAACGTTTCTACATAGGGATTAAGCATTTAGAACGAAATCTAATGTCAGAAAATGGCACTTTACTCTTGACATTTTTCGGTTTTTTCAATTTTCTGGAAAATCCTATCATTAGATTTTTTTAAAAATACGATATTCTTGCTTAACTAACGTTTTTACATAGGGATTAAGCATTTAGAACGAAATCTAATGTAGGAAAATGGTACTTTACTCTTGATCGGTACGTTGGGACTTTGAAAATATTCGGGCGTACGCGGCGCGCTCGGCGCTTCGAACAGCTCCGGTGTCCCCATTATTTTCGATTTACGGCTAAAATAAATTTTTCTAATTTTTTTCAATAACATATTCCTGCTTAAATAACTTTTTTACATAGGGATTAAGCATTTAGAACGATACATTGTTTAAAGTAAGGGCACTTTACTCTTGACATTTTACGGTTTTTTCAATTTTCTGAAAAATCCTATCATTAGATTTTTTTAAAAATACGATATTCTTGCTTAACTAACGTTTCTACATAGGGATTAAGCATTTAGAACGAAATCTAATGTCAGAAAATGGCACTTTACTCTTGACATTTTTCGGTTTTTTCAATTTTCTGGAAAATCGTATCATTAGATTTTTTTAAAAATACGATATTCTTGCTTAACTAACGTTTTTACATAGGGATTAAGCATTTAGAACGAAATCTAATGTAGGAAAATGGTACTTTACTCTTGATCGGTACGTTGGGACTTTGAAAATATTCGGGGGTTCCAATCGCTCGTCTGTTGCATCATAGCGCGTCTCGGCGCAATCGACCGATTCGCTCGATCCATTATTTTCGATTTACGGCTAAAATAAATTTTTCTAATTTTTTTCAATAACATATTCCTGCTTAAATAACTTTTTTACATAGGGATTAAGCATTTAGAACGATACATTGTTTAAAGTAAGGGCACTTTACTCTTGACATTTTACGGTTTTTTCAATTTTCTGAAAAATCCTATCATTAGATTTTTTTAAAAATACGATATTCTTGCTTAACTAACGTTTCTACATAGGGATTAAGCATTTAGAACGAAATCTAATGTCAGAAAATGGCACTTTACTCTTGACATTTTTCGGTTTTTTCAATTTTCTGGAAAATCCTATCATTAGATTTTTTTTAAAATACGATATTCTTGCTTAACTAACGTTTTTACATAGGGATTAAGCATTTAGAACGAAATCTAATGTAGGAAAATGGTACTTTACTCTTGATCGGTACGTTGGGACTTTGAAAATATTCGGGCGTTCCAATCGCTCGTCTGTTGCATCATAGCGCGTCTCGGCGCAATCGACCGATTCGCTCGACCCATTATTTTCGATTTACGGCTAAAATAAATTTTTCTCATTTTATTCAATAACATATTCTTGCTTAGATAACTTTTTTACATAGGGATTAAGCATTTAGAACGATATAATGTTTAAAATAAGGGCACTTTACTCTTGACATTTTACGGTTTTTTCAATTTTCTGAAAAATCCTATCATTAGATTTTTTTAAAAATACGATAATCTTGCTTAACTAACCTTTCTACATAGGGATTAAGCATTTAGAACGAAATCTAATGTCAGAAAATGGCACTTTACTCTTGACATTTTTCGGTTTTTTCAATTTTCTGGAAAATCCTATCATTAGATTTTTTTTAAAATACGATATTCTTGCTTAACTAACGTTTTTACATAGGGATTAAGCATTTAGAACGAAATCTAATGTAGGAAAATGGTACTTTACTCTTGATCGGTACGTTGGGACTTTGAAAATATTCGGGCGTACGCGGCGCGCTCGGCGCTTCGAACAGCTCCGGTGTCCCCATTATTTTCGATTTACGGCTAAAATAAATTTTTCTAATTTTTTTCAATAACATATTCCTGCTAAAATAACTTTTTTACATAGGGATTAAGCATTTAGAACGATACATTGTTTAAAATAAGGGCACTTTACTCTTGACATTTTACGGTTTTTTCAATTTTCTGAAAAATCCTATCATTAGATTTTTTTAAAAATACGATATTCTTGCTTAACTAACGTTTCTACATAGGGATTAAGCATTTAGAACGAAATCTAATGTCAGAAAATGGCACTTTACTCTTGACATTTTTCGGTTTTTTCAATTTTCTGGAAAATCGTATCATTAGATTTTTTTAAAAATACGATATTCTTGCTTAACTAACGTTTTTACATAGGGATTAAGCATTTAGAACGAAATCTAATGTAGGAAAATGGTACTTTACTCTTGATCGGTACGTTGGGACTTTGAAAATATTCGGGGGTTCCAATCGCTCGTCTGTTGCATCATAGCGCGTCTCGGCGCAATCGACCGATTCGCTCGATCCATTATTTTCGATTTACGGCTAAAATAAATTTTTCTAATTTTTTTCAATAACATATTCCTGCTTAAATAACTTTTTTACATAGGGATTAAGCATTTAGAACGATGCATTGTTTAAAGTAAGGGCACTTTACTCTTGACATTTTACGGTTTTTTCAATTTTCTGAAAAATCCTATCATTAGATTTTTTTAAAAATACGATATTCTTGCTTAACTAACGTTTCTACATAGGGATTAAGCATTTAGAACGAAATCTAATGTCAGAAAATGGCACTTTACTCTTGACATTTTTCGGTTTTTTCAATTTTCTGGAAAATCCTATCATTAGATTTTTTTAAAAATACGATATTCTTGCTTAACTAACGTTTTTACATAGGGATTAAGCATTTAGAACGAAATCTAATGTCAGAAAATGGCACTTTACTCTTGACATTTTTCGGTTTTTTCAATTTTCTGGAAAATCCTATCATTAGATTTTTTTTAAAATACGATATTCTTGCTTAACTAACGTTTTTACATAGGGATTAAGCATTTAGAACGAAATCTAATGTAGGAAAATGGTACTTTACTCTTGATCGGTACGTTGGGACTTTGAAAATATTCGGGCGTACGCGGCGCGCTCGGCGCTTCGAACAGCTCCGGTGTCCCCATTATTTTCGATTTACGGCTAAAATAAATTTTTCTAATTTTTTTCAATAACATATTCCTGCTAAAATAACTTTTTTACATAGGGATTAAGCATTTAGAACGATACATTGT
>NW_027476235.1:317500-320000 GCF_051020955.1 Megalopta genalis | reverse complement strand
AGAAATAATTAAAATTCTATCAGAAAAATCCGGCCGCTCTTTTGACGGTATTAAAAAATTAAGACAAAAAGAAAAATACAAATCATACCTCAGTGAAGCCCTCGACGAGGCGGGCCAGACCAATATCTTGAGTACCTGCCCGTTGGTGCCGCGGGTGCTGCTAACCAGATGTGACGATCCTCGCGCGCGCGGAGACATCGACACACGCGAAGCGACATCATCTCCGCACAGTACAACTATACCTGATGATATACGCAACATCCTGGCTGAACTTAAAGTACAAGTAGGCCATCACATGGCAGAAATTATTGAAAATGCCCTGTCTAACACACCTTCTGAAGACACTATGTTAATGATGGACCAATACATAGAAAACTTAACATCATATGTTGCTTCGCTCGCTGATGAAACCGATAAATACAATGAAAATAGTAACTCAGTAGATAAAACCCATAAAACTAGTAACAAGAAAAATAAATATAATAAAAGCAATAAACAAAATAAAAATAATAAATACAATAAAAACAATACAAGCAACAACAGAGTTATAAATACAATGGACGATAAAAATAATAAAAATAAATTAAATAACTATCAGAACGAAAACAAGAATAAAAATAACAGTAAAAAGAACAAGCATAGAAATAAATGCAATGAAAGTAATAAAAGAAAAGGCAACCGCGCTAAAAGGATAGCGACTGATTACGCCAGATTCCAAAAACTCTATAACAAAAACCCAACCCAACTGGCTGAGCATATAATTACCGGAAACCCACTCAACATTACAGAATCTCCGACGATAGAATCATTTGAAGAATATTATTCTAAACTATTCGAACACAAGGATGTCGAATGGAAACCTCAGAAGCGAAAAACAGATACCAATAGTAATATCAACCTTTCAAATCCGATATCACCGACCGAGATACACGAGCAACTTACCAGGATGAAACAATCCGCTCCAGGCACCGACGGAATTGATCGATCGACTCTTAGGCAAATGCCACGCAAGGAGCTGTGTGCACTATTGAATATTGTATGGGGAATGAAGACGTTACCCTCTGTGCTAAGATCGAACAGAACAACACTGTTACCTAAATCCGGCGACTTGATGGACCCAAAACAATGGCGGCCCATAACCATCTCAAGTCATATACTGCGCCTACTAAATAAAATCATCGTGTCGCGCCTTGAGAATGAAATACCTCTGTTTCACACGCAAAGAGGCTTCACGAGAACCGACGGGATAATGGCTAATAGTACCATCCTACAAACACTAATTAAATTAAGCCGCGAAAAATCGAAACCTTTCACTATACTATCTATAGATTTAGCTAAAGCATTTGACTCTGTTAACATCATTTCAATAATAGACGCACTAATCAGAAAAAACGTAGACGCTCATACAATAGAATACATCGAAAACAATTATAACGACATAACCACAATACTCGAATGCCACGGATCCCGATCCAATCCTATACCTATAAAACGCGGCGTGAAACAGGGTGATCCCATGTCCGGTTTCCTATTTAATTTAGTGCTAGACCAGCTCATGATACAACTTAATGAGTGTGAGGGTGTTGATGTGGGAGGCACCAGGATACGGGCATTAGCTTTTGCCGATGACATCGTGATGGTGGCTCCCACTCCCAGTGCGATGCGAAGTAATATCCGGATCGTCGAGAAATTCTTCCACAAACACGGGCTGCAAGTGAACCCATCTAAATGCGCCATCTTACAGAATCTACGCGTCCCTGGAACGAAAAGGCTCGTAGTTGATACGCGGCCCAAACTGCAGATTAATAAAAGCCCGATCCCAACATTGGGTGTCGCGTCACAATTTAAATACCTCGGCCATGTATATAGATACCGCGGTGCTATCTCTCCATCTCCATCAAAGCTTGAAGGCATGCTCAAAAATCTTAAAACTAGTCCTTTAAAACCATGGCAGAAACTGAACATACTGCACAGGTACCTCATTCCTCGTCTTCACCATAGTCTGCAAACAATGGACATAAACAAAAAAAAATTAAAGTACATAGATAATTGCATAATAAAATTTGTAAAAAATATACTACACTTACCAACTACCACACCAACTCCATATATACATGCTCCTTTAAGCAGCGGTGGACTAGGCATTCCATCGCTTACAATCCACATTGCCGCTATGTACTTACGCCGATTGGAGCGCTTGAGAGCCCGTGGCGACAGCGAGATACAGTGCGTTATGGAATCTTCGATAGTCCAACATATAATGCGAAAGCTCAACAATATCCTTGGGAGCATCGCGACACCATCTAAACAAATGATTCGTAAACATTGGTCCGAGCAACTCCATCGCTCCGCGCTAGGCTCTGGTCTCGCCCTGATGACCCCAGGTTTATCTTCGTGGATATACAACCCACCTAATTTCTGGAAGGGTCGAGACTACATCGGAGCAATCAACCTAAGGATTGGGTTACTCCCCACCAAGGGAGCCCCCTATATGAAAGAT
>NW_027476235.1:305000-312500 GCF_051020955.1 Megalopta genalis | reverse complement strand
TCAAAACGAGTAATTTCATGTATAAAGTTTAATTAAACTCCCAATAGTTTGCCGGGAAACATCGATTATTCCGATCTAGAAAGAGACAGAGACAGTCGATCCGCGTTATGTTAAATATTTCAAGGTTCCCGATTCCACAAAATTATAAAAAGTATACGGCTGTGTAGCGGGGATCAAAACGAGTAATTTCGTGTATAAAGTTTAATTAATCTCCCATTACTTTGCCGGGAAACATCGATTATTCCGATCTAGAAAGAGACAGAGATAGACGATCCGCGTTATGTTAAATATCTCCAGGTTACCGATTCCACAAAATTATAAAAAGTATACGGCTGTGTAGCGGGGATCAAAACGAGTAATTTCGTGTATAAAGTTTAATTAATCTCCCAATAGTTTGCCGGGAAACATCGATTATTCCGATCTAGAAAGAGACAGAGACAGTCGATCCGCGTTATGTTAAATATTTCAAGGTTCCCGATTCCATAAAATTATAAAAAGTATACGGCTGTGTAGCGGGGACCAAAACGAGTAATTTCATGTATAAAGTTTAATTAATATCCCATTAGTTTGCCGGGAAACATCGATTATTCCGATCTAGAAAGAGACAGAGACAGTCGATCCGCGTTATGTTAAATATTTCAAGGTTCCCGATTCCACAAAATTATAAAAAGTATACGGCTGTGTAGCAGGGATCAAAACGAGTAATTTCGTGTATAAAGTTTAATTAATATCCCATTAGTTTGCCGGGAAACATCGATTATTCCGATCTAGAAAGAGACAGAGACAGTCGAACCGCGTTATGTTAAATATTTCAAGGTTCCCGATTCCACAAAATTATAAAAAGTATACGGCTGTGTAGCGGGGATCAGAACGAGTAATTTCATGTATAAAGTTTAATTAAACTCCCAATAGTTTGCCGGGAAACATCGATTCTTCCGATCTAGAAAGAGACAGAGACAGTCGATCCGCGTTATGATAAATATTTCGAGGTTCCCGATTCCACAAAATTATAAAAAGTATACGGCTGTGTAGCGGGGACCAAAACGAGTAATTTCATGTATAAAGTTTAATTAAACTCCCAATAGTTTGCCGGGAAACATCGATTCTTCCGATCTAGAAAGAGACAGAGACAGTCGATCCGCGTTATGTTAAATATTTCAAGGTTCCCGATTCCACAAAATTATAAAAAGTATACGGCTGTGTAGCGGGGATCAAAACGAGTAATTTCGTGTATAAAGTTTAATTAATCTCCCATTACTTTGCCGGGAAACATCGATTATTCCGATCTAGAAAGAGACAGAGATAGACGATCCGCGTTATGTTAAATATCTCCAGGTTACCGATTCCACAAAATTATAAAAAGCATACGGCTGTGTAGCGGGGATCAAAACGAGTAATTTCGTGTATAAAGTTTAATTAATCTCCCAATAGTTTGCCGGGAAACATCGATTATTCCGATCTAGAAAGAGACAGAGACAGTCGATCCGCGTTATGTTAAATATTTCAAGGTTCCCGATTCCATAAAATTATAAAAAGTATACGGCTGTGTAGCGGGGACCAAAACGAGTAATTTCATGTATAAAGTTTAATTAATATCCCATTAGTTTGCCGGGAAACATCGATTATTCCGATCTAGAAAGAGACAGAGACAGTCGATCCGCGTTATGTTAAATATTTCAAGGTTCCCGATTCCACAAAATTATAAAAAGTATACGGCTGTGTAGCAGGGATCAAAACGAGTAATTTCGTGTATAAAGTTTAATTAATATCCCATTAGTTTGCCGGGAAACATCGATTATTCCGATCTAGAAAGAGACAGAGACAGTCGATCCGCGTTATGTTAAATATTTCAAGGTTCCCGATTCCACAAAATTATAAAAAGTATACGGCTGTGTAGCGGGGATCAGAACGAGTAATTTCATGTATAAAGTTTAATTAAACTCCCAATAGTTTGCCGGGAAACATCGATTCTTCCGATCTAGAAAGAGACAGAGACAGTCGATCCGCGTTATGATAAATATTTCGAGGTTCCCGATTCCACAAAATTATAAAAAGTATACGGCTGTGTAGCGGGGACCAAAACGAGTAATTTCATGTATAAAGTTTAATTAAACTCCCAATAGTTTGCCGGGAAACATCGATTCTTCCGATCTAGAAAGAGACAGAGACAGTCGATCCGCGTTATGATAAATATTTCGAGGTTCCCGATTCCACAAAATTATAAAAAGTATACGGCTGTGTAGCGGGGATCAGAACGAGTAATTTCATGTATAAAGTTTAATTAAACTCCCAATAGTTTGCCGGGAAACATCGATTCTTCCGATCTAGAAAGAGACAGAGACAGTCGATCCGCGTTATGTTAAATATTTCAAGGTTCCCGATTCCACAAAATTATAAAAAGTATACGGCTGTGTAGCGGGGATCAAAACGAGTAATTTCATGTATAAAGTTTAATTAAACTTCCAATAGTTTGTCGGGAAACATCGATAGTTCGATCGCGCGAGAGAGACAGAGAAACGAACAGACTTCTTTTCGATTTACGGCTAAAATAAATTTTTCTAATTTTTTTCAATAACATATTCTTGCTTAGATAACTTTTTTACATAGGGATTAAGCATTTAGAACGATATAATGTTTAAAATAAGGGCACTTTACTCTTGACATTTTACGGTTTTTTCAATTTTCTGAAAAATCCTATCATTAGATTTTTTTAAAAATACGATATTCTTGCTTAACTAACGTTTCTACATAGGGATTAAGCATTTAGAACGAAATCTAATGTCAGAAAATGGCACTTTACTCTTGACATTTTTCGGTTTTTTCAATTTTCTGAAAAATCCTATCATTAGATTTTTTTAAAAATACGATATTCTTGCTTAACTAACGTTTCTACATAGGGATTAAGCATTTAGAACGAAATCTAATGTCAGAAAATGGCACTTTACTCTTGACATTTTTCGGTTTTTTCAATTTTCTGAAAAATCCTATCATTAGATTTGTTTAAAAATACGATATTCTTGCTTAACTAACGTTTCTACATAGGGATTAAGCATTTAGAACGAAATCTAATGTCAGAAAATGGCACTTTACTCTTGACATTTTTCGGTTTTTTCAATTTTCTGGGAAATCCTATCATTAGATTTTTTTAAAAATACGATATTCTTGCTTAACTAACGTTTTTACATAGGGATTAAGCATTTAGAACGAAATCTAATGTAGGAAAATGGTACTTTACTCTTGATCGGTACGTTGGGACTTTGAAAATATTCGGGGGTTCCAATCGCTCGTCTGTTGCATCATAGCGCGTCTCGGCGCAATCGACCGATTCGCTCGATCCATTATTTTCGATTTACGGCTAAAATAAATTTTTCTAATTTTTTTCAATAACATATTCCTGCTTAAATAACTTTTTTACATAGGGATTAAGCATTTAGAACGATACATTGTTTAAAGTAAGGGCACTTTACTCTTGACATTTTACGGTTTTTTCAATTTTCTGAAAAATCCTATCATTAGATTTTTTTAAAAATACGATATTCTTGCTTAACTAACGTTTCTACATAGGGATTAAGCATTTAGAACGAAATCTAATGTCAGAAAATGGCACTTTACTCTTGACATTTTTCGGTTTTTTCAATTTTCTGGAAAATCCTATCATTAGATTTTTTTAAAAATACGATATTCTTGCTTAACTAACGTTTCTACATAGGGATTAAGCATTTAGAACGAAATCTAATGTAGGAAAATGGTACTTTACTCTTGATCGGTACGTTGGGACTTTGAAAATATTCGGGCGTTCCAATCGCTCGTCTGTTGCATCATAGCGCGTCTCGGCGCAATCGAGCGATTCGCTCGACCCATTATTTTCGATTTACGGCTAAAATAAATTTTTCTCATTTTATTCAATAACATATTCTTGCTTAGATAACTTTTTTACATAGGGATTAAGCATTTAGAACGATATAATGTTTAAAATAAGGGCACTTTACTCTTGACATTTTTCGGTTTTTTCAATTTTCTGGAAAATCCTATCATTAGATTTTTTTAAAAATACGATATTCTTGCTTAACTAACGTTTTTACATAGGGATTAAGCATTTAGAACGAAATCTAATGTAGGAAAATGGTACTTTACTCTTGATCGGTACGTTGGGACTTTGAAAATATTCGGGCGTTCCAATCGCTCGTCTGTTGCATCATAGCGCGTCTCGGCGCAATCGACCGATTCGCTCGATCCATTATTTTCGATTTACGGCTAAAATAAATTTTTCTAATTTTTTTCAATAACATATTCCTGCTTAAATAACTTTTTTACATAGGGATTAAGCATTTAGAACGATACATTGTTTAAAATAAGGGCACTTTACTCTTGACATTTTACGGTTTTTTCAATCTTCTGAAAAATCCTATCATTAGATTTTTTTAAAAATACGATATTCTTGCTTAACTAACGTTTCTACATAGGGATTAAGCATTTAGAACGAAATCTAATGTCAGAAAATGGCACTTTACTCTTGACATTTTTCGGTTTTTTCAATTTTCTGGAAAATCCTATCATTAGATTTTTTTAAAAATACGATATTCTTGCTTAACTAACGTTTTTACATAGGGATTAAGCATTTAGAACGAAATCTAATGTAGGAAAATGGTACTTTACTCTTGATCGGTACGTTGGGACTTTGAAAATATTCGGGCGTTCCAATCGCTCGTCTGTTGCATCATAGCGCGTCTCGGCGCAATCGACCGATTCGCTCGACCCATTATTTTCGATTTACGGCTAAAATAAATTTTTCTCATTTTATTCAATAACATATTCTTGCTTAGATAACTTTTTTACATAGGGATTAAGCATTTAGAACGATATAATGTTTAAAATAAGGGCACTTTACTCTTGACATTTTACGGTTTTTTCAATTTTCTGAAAAATCCTATCATTAGATTTTTTTAAAAATACGATAATCTTGCTTAACTAACCTTTCTACATAGGGATTAAGCATTTAGAACGAAATCTAATGTCAGAAAATGGCACTTTACTCTTGACATTTTTCGGTTTTTTCAATTTTCTGGAAAATCCTATCATTAGATTTTTTTTAAAATACGATATTCTTGCTTAACTAACGTTTTTACATAGGGATTAAGCATTTAGAACGAAATCTAATGTAGGAAAATGGTACTTTACTCTTGATCGGTACGTTGGGACTTTGAAAATATTCGGGCGTACGCGGCGCGCTCGGCGCTTCGAACAGCTCCGGTGTCCCCATTATTTTCGATTTACGGCTAAAATAAATTTTTCTAATTTTTTTCAATAACATATTCCTGCTAAAATAACTTTTTTACATAGGGATTAAGCATTTAGAACGATACATTGTTTAAAATAAGGGCACTTTACTCTTGACATTTTACGGTTTTTTCAATTTTCTGAAAAATCCTATCATTAGATTTTTTTAAAAATACGATATTCTTGCTTAACTAACGTTTCTACATAGGGATTAAGCATTTAGAACGAAATCTAATGTCAGAAAATGGCACTTTACTCTTGACATTTTTCGGTTTTTTCAATTTTCTGGAAAATCGTATCATTAGATTTTTTAAAAATACGATATTCTTGCTTAACTAACGTTTTTACATAGGGATTAAGCATTTAGAACGAAATCTAATGTAGGAAAATGGTACTTTACTCTTGATCGGTACGTTGGGACTTAGAAAATATTCGGCCGTACGCGGCGCGTCTCGGCGCTTCGAACAGCTCCGGTGTCCCCATTATTTTCGATTTACGGCTAAAATAAATTTTTCTAATTTTTTTCAATTACATATTCTTGCTTAAATAACTTTTTTACATAGGGATTAAGCATTTAGAACGACATGTTGTTTAAAATAATGGTACTTTACTCTTGTGATTTTTCGGTTTTTTTTGATTATTTTGAAAAATAAATTTTTGTAATTTTTTTAAATACGATATTCGTGATCAGTGAACGATTTCACATATGGATTAAGCATTTAGAATCGTGCGGACGCGTTATTAAAAAAGTTTACTCGATGCGATGGGACTTTAAAAAGTTTGTGAAAATTTTCATATTGGGAAAAAATGTGTAATTTTTTGTCTAGTTTACGATAGTGTAATTTATTTTAATGTTTACTATAAAAATTTTTTTCGTTCGTTCACGCGCTATGTTACAACAGCACGGCCGGGCGGTCTGTTGCCGCGGCGGTTTACACTCATAAGCGCGCGTGCTATTCGGCCGGCGGCGCCGGCGTCCTTGCCGGCCGTTCGGTATCTATAAGAGATACACGGTCCGTGCGAGGCGGACGGAGCAGAGCGGGTTTTGGGCCAATTCTACGATCTCGGTCGAGAAGCTGTCTCAGAGCTCCTTCGGGGCTTCGGTCCTGACTGTTTCGTGCCGTTTACGTTACGGACTTTTCTCCACACAGCGTGGCCACGGGTCGGTGTCTTTGACCGAATGGCCCATATGTGGCAAGCCCTACGGGGTTGGTTACCCGTATGCACTTTGTATGTATACTCGTACTCACTGAGCAATCGACTCTTCTGTCCGAGCGATGGAAAAATTTTTTAAAATGCATCTGTAAGATTTGGAAGCAAATCGTACCAATTGAAAACTGTGGCTAAAATGAATAGCCCAGTGGAGAGAGAAAACTATCAAAAAACTGATTTTTTAAATCAAGAGGTGTCAGAAATCGAAATGCCTAGCGCGAGCGGAAGAACACGCTTTCTCGCCAGTCCAGCATGTGTCCTGTCCGTTCTTCCTCGGCTTGCCGATTTTGCCCAGATCAGAGGTTTCGTGCTTCCGGCGGTCAGAAGATCAGCGTGAGCGTACGCGCTTCCACGACTATGGCATCACCCATGTACTTTTTCCTTTGAATATATTTGAGTACATAAAAAATATTAAAACATATAGAGAGAACTGTGTCTTGGATCTTAAAAATTTGTCAATAGCGATGATATATTATTACTTAACTTGAAGTATTTGTACGTTTTAGCTGGGACGTACATTTATCTTACAAGATGTTAATAGCGAGACTCTTGAAGATAAAATTATCTTGTGATTTTATGAAGGCAAAGATAGAAACGTACGAAGCTGGCGTACGTAGAAAAATGTGATTTTATGATAGAACAAAAATATAATACGTACGTTTTTGGGCGTACGGTAATATCTGTATGGTAGAAAAATGAAAGAAATTGAGCGTTAAAGAAGATATGTTACAAGCGCGGAATGTGGCAAAACTTGTACATATTTGAAAGAGAAAAATGGTGTGTCGACCTGACATATATATATGAAACAGGCGACGATGGAAAAGGATTTAAATTTTGTCCATTTTATATATACATATTGTATAGTTCCCTGGTTGATCCTGCCAGTAGTCATATGCTTGTCTCAAAGATTAAGCCATGCATGTCTCAGTACATGCCGTATTAAGGTGAAACCGCGAATGGCTCATTAAATCAGTTATGGTTTCTTAGATCGTACTAAAATTTACTTGGATA
>NW_027476235.1:295000-297500 GCF_051020955.1 Megalopta genalis | reverse complement strand
GGACCGAGCTCTGGGGATCCCCCTTCCCGACCGGTCGATTTCCCTTGTCAATTCCCAGGCTGCGATAGATCCTTCGCTACCAAGATCGGTAGGGGCGTTCACATGAGGTCCGCTCACCCTGATTGGTCAGATGATGTGAACCGCGCAGCGCCAGCAAAGGCACGTTGGAGTGCTGAGGAGGTGTCTTTGCTGGCGCGGCGCGAGGCAGAACTGTCCATGAAGGGTGTGCGCTTCATCAATCAAGCGCTCATTGGGTTCCTGCCTGGCAGGTCGCTAGATGCCATCAAGGGCGCTCGGAAGCACAAGGACTACCGAGCGCTTGTGATGGAGCACGTTGGCCGCATTCAACAGGAGTCACTGCAGCCGGTGGCTGAGGCGCCCGATCTCGCGGTGGAGGTCCAGGATAGCGATCGGGTCTTCCTGGAGTATTTCCGCGGCCTTGAACCACTAGGGTGCGATGGATTCCAGGCTAATACCCTGGATGAAATCTGTGCCCTGGTTGGAAGAGAGGATCGCGGGAATATTCTGGAAAGGCTCACCGCTTACCTGGCGGATATCTTTCCGGTACCTCATGCAGCGAGTGTCGTGCGTCGAGGCCGCCGTGCGCAACCGGAGGAACCGCTCTCGCGACGCAGACAGCGCCGGAGGAATTACGGCATAGTGCAAGAACTGTGGCGTAAGGACCCCCGGCGCTGTTTGGATGTCATAAGGGATGGCCCCGTAGGTGACCATGGCATCCCTCAAGATGTTATGGTTCCCTATTGGGAAGCCCTTATGACAGGTGCGCGCGACAGCTGTCCTCCGTGTGAAAACCGAGAGGACACCATCTCCTCTCTGTGGTCTCCTGTTAATCCGGATGAACTACGGAGGGCGCTTCCGGGTAGGAAGACAGCACCTGGTCCTGACGGTCTGTCTGCGAGACTCCTTTGTAAAACCCCCCTTGAGGTTTTGCAAAGGATCTATAACCTCATTATGTGGTGCCGCAGACTCCCTATTCACCTAAGGGACGCCAGGACCGTGCTCATTCCTAAAACCGGACTGCCTTCTTCTCCGTCTGATTTTCGACCCATCACCGTCGCCTCGACTCTTGTGCGAGGATTCCACAAAGTCCTGGCTAGGCGGATGGGTCGATTGATCGGATTGGATGGGAGGCAGAGAGCGTTCCGTAGGACAGACGGATGTGCGGACAACGTGTTTTTGCTGGACTTGCTGCTACGCCACTCCCATGCGCGCCATAAGCCGCTTTTTGTTGCGTCGGTTGACGTCGCGAAGGCTTTCGACACCGTTTCTCACCCCGCGATATTACAGACGCTCGAACTGAGGGGCTGTCCCGCTCCCATGATTGAGTATGTCGGGTCGGTGTACTCTGATGCTCTCACGACCATTGTGTCGGGTGGTTGGCACTCCCATGCCATCCATCCGATGCATGGCGTGAGGCAAGGAGACCCGATGTCCCCCGGCATATTCAACATGGTGATGGACAGACTCCTCAGGAGCCTCCCCCAAGACATCGGGGCGGATATCGACGGGGTGAGGATCGGGTCGGCAGCCTTCGCCGACGACCTAATCCTCGCAGCCTCAACGACAACGGGCCTGCAGCGATTGCTTGACTGTACGGAGGACTTCCTGGCATCATGCGGCATGTCCGTTAATGTCGGTAAGTCTTTTACCATCTCGATCGGAACGGTTCCCCACCAGAAGAAGACTACCGTGGATGAAGGCAACTTCTTCCTCGGTGGTCAGAAGCTGGTGGCGATGAAGCGGACGGACGCCTGGCAGTATTTGGGTATTCCCTTTACTCCAGACGGTCGTCTGCGTTCCGACCCGTCAGTCTCGTTGGTCGCTGATTTGGATAAGATCTCCCGTGCACCGCTTAAGCCGCAACAGCGACTATTCGCTCTGCGAATATTCCTGTTGCCAAGCTTATTTTATGCGGCGTCGTTGGGGTCTGTGGGATTGGGGAAACTCAATCGGTGTGACGTGGCGGTACGTGGTGCGGTGAGGAAGTGGCTCAGTTTACCGGCCGATACACCTAAGGCCTATTTCCATTCCGCCATCGGTTCGGGAGGCCTGGGTATTGCTTCGCTTCGGTGGAGTATGCCCAGGATTCGGCTTAGCCGCCTGAAGGAACTGTCCTTGTCTTCTGAGGCCGCGTCTGGGCTGCCAGGGGACTATCTTCGACTCGAGATCCAGAAGGCGCAGCAACGCCTGATGGATCACGGCGAGGTCATCGACACTTCCGAGAGGGAAGCGCGCCGTTGGGCGAATGCTCTTCACGGGAGTGTCGATGGCAGCGCTTTGAAAGAGTCGAAGAGGGTCCCGGGGCAGCACAGATGGGTCGCGGAGGGGACCCGCTTCTTGTCAGGACGAGACTTCGTCAACTCCTGCAAGTTGCGGATCAACGCCCTTCCGACTAGGTCCCGAACATCTAGGGGCCGAAGACAGGACAGGCTCTGCAGGGCTGGCTGCGCGGTGCCTGAGACCCTTAACCACGTCCTAC
>NW_027476235.1:260000-290000 GCF_051020955.1 Megalopta genalis | reverse complement strand
TACGAAACAATACGCCGCTGGAAAAAAAAGCAATACGCCGCTGGTACGAACGAATACGCCGCTGGAAAAAAAGCAATACGCCGCTGGAAAAAAAGCAATACGCCGCTGGTACGAACCAATACGCCGCTGGAAAAAAAAGCAATACGCCGCTGGTACGAAGCAATACGCCGCTGGTAAAAAAGCAATACGCCGCTGGTACTTTGTAATAAGAATTACATTATAAGATAGAAAGCACTACGCCGCTGGACATAAAATCTCCATTATCCGAACGAAAGTAACACGCCGCTGGTACTTTATTTTATTATAATAATTTAATTATAAGACAGAAACCGCTGATACTTGGTTGTAAAATCTCCATTATCCGAACGAAAGTAACACGCCGCTGGTACTTTATTTTATTATAATAATTTAATTATAAGACAGAAACCGCTGGTACTTGGTTGTAAAATCTCCATTATCCGAACGAAAGCAATACGCCGTTGGTACTTGGTTATAAAATTTTCATTACAAGATAGAAAGCAATATGCCGCTGGTTATATTAATGTAATCTTATGGAAAGCATTACGCCGCTGGAACTTTGACCATTGCAATAATCGATCGGAAGCTATACACAGCAAGGAATACGAATATTATACCAAGAGATCGAAAACAATACGCTGTTCGGACGTTTTGACTAGCTGTCGCACAGTGCAGACGCGTCGACCCGTCGCTCCGCATTTCGAGCGCAATTTCAGTGGTTTTTCAGTTCAGAAAATTACAGAGAGTGTTTGGTTGTGTTGCAGGAGTCAAACTGAATGATTTGATGCATAAAGTTTAATTAAACTCCCATTAGTTTGCCGGGAAACATCGATTCTTCCGATCTAGAAAGAGACAGAGATAGACGATCCGCGTTATGTTAAATATTTCAAGGTTACCGATTCCACAAAATTATAAAAAGTATACGGCTGTGTAGCGGGGATCAAAACGAGTAATTTCATGTATAAAGTTTAATTAATCTCCCAATAGTTTGCCGGGAAACATCGATAATTCCGATCTAGAAAGAGACAGAGACAGTCGATCCGCGTTATGTTAAATATCTCAAGGTTACCGATTCCACAAAATTATAAAAAGTATACGGCTGTGTAGCGGGGATCAAAACGAGTAATTTCGTGTATAAAGTTTAATTAATCTCCCAATAGTTTGCCGGGAAACATCGATTATTCCGATCTAGAAAGAGACAGAGACAGTCGATCCGCGTTATGTTAAATATTTCAAGGTTCCCGATTCCATAAAATTATAAAAAGTATACGGCTGTGTAGCGGGGACCAAAACGAGTAATTTCATGTATAAAGTTTAATTAATCTCCCAATAGTTTGCCGGGAAACATCGATTATTCCGATCTAGAAAGAGAGAGAGACAGTCGATCCGCGTTATGTTAAATATTTCAAGGTTCCCGATTCCACAAAATTATAAAAAGTATACGGCTGTGTAGCAGGGACCAAAACGAGTAATTTCGTGTATAAAGTTTAATTAATATCCCATTAGTTTCCGGGAAACATCGATAATTCCGATCTAGAAAGAGACAGAGACAGTCGATCCGCGTTATGTTAAATATCTCAAGGTTCCCGATTCCACAAAATTATAAAAAGTATACGGCTGTGTAGCGGGGATCAAAACGAGTAATTTCGTGTATAAAGTTTAATTAAACTCCCATTAGTTTGCCGGGAAACATCGATTATTCCGATCTAGAAAGAGACAGAGACAGTCGATCCGCGTTATGTTAAATATCTCAAGGTTCCCGATTCCACAAAATTATAAAAAGTATACGGCTGTGTAGCGGGGATCAAAACGAGTAATTTCATGTATAAAGTTTAATTAAACTCCCAATAGTTTGCCGGGAAACATCGATTATTCCGATCTAGAAAGAGACAGAGACAGTCGATCCGCGTTATGTTAAATATTTCAAGGTTCCCGATTCCACAAAATTATAAAAAGTATACGGCTGTGTAGCGGGGATCAAAACGAGTAATTTCGTGTATAAAGTTTAATTAATCTCCCATTACTTTGCCGGGAAACATCGATTATTCCGATCTAGAAAGAGACAGAGATAGACGATCCGCGTTATGTTAAATATCTCCAGGTTACCGATTCCACAAAATTATAAAAAGTATACGGCTGTGTAGCGGGGATCAAAACGAGTAATTTCGTGTATAAAGTTTAATTAATCTCCCAATAGTTTGCCGGGAAACATCGATTATTCCGATCTAGAAAGAGACAGAGACAGTCGATCCGCGTTATGTTAAATATTTCAAGGTTCCCGATTCCATAAAATTATAAAAAGTATACGGCTGTGTAGCGGGGACCAAAACGAGTAATTTCATGTATAAAGTTTAATTAATATCCCATTAGTTTGCCGGGAAACATCGATTATTCCGATCTAGAAAGAGACAGAGACAGTCGATCCGCGTTATGTTAAATATTTCAAGGTTCCCGATTCCACAAAATTATAAAAAGTATACGGCTGTGTAGCAGGGATCAAAACGAGTAATTTCGTGTATAAAGTTTAATTAATATCCCATTAGTTTGCCGGGAAACATCGATTATTCCGATCTAGAAAGAGACAGAGACAGTCGATCCGCGTTATGTTAAATATTTCAAGGTTCCCGATTCCACAAAATTATAAAAAGTATACGGCTGTGTAGCGGGGATCAGAACGAGTAATTTCATGTATAAAGTTTAATTAAACTCCCAATAGTTTGCCGGGAAACATCGATTCTTCCGATCTAGAAAGAGACAGAGACAGTCGATCCGCGTTATGATAAATATTTCGAGGTTCCCGATTCCACAAAATTATAAAAAGTATACGGCTGTGTAGCGGGGACCAAAACGAGTAATTTCATGTATAAAGTTTAATTAAACTCCCAATAGTTTGCCGGGAAACATCGATTCTTCCGATCTAGAAAGAGACAGAGACAGTCGATCCGCGTTATGTTAAATATTTCAAGGTTCCCGATTCCACAAAATTATAAAAAGTATACGGCTGTGTAGCGGGGATCAAAACGAGTAATTTCGTGTATAAAGTTTAATTAATCTCCCATTACTTTGCCGGGAAACATCGATTATTCCGATCTAGAAAGAGACAGAGATAGACGATCCGCGTTATGTTAAATATCTCCAGGTTACCGATTCCACAAAATTATAAAAAGCATACGGCTGTGTAGCGGGGATCAAAACGAGTAATTTCGTGTATAAAGTTTAATTAATCTCCCAATAGTTTGCCGGGAAACATCGATTATTCCGATCTAGAAAGAGACAGAGACAGTCGATCCGCGTTATGTTAAATATTTCAAGGTTCCCGATTCCATAAAATTATAAAAAGTATACGGCTGTGTAGCGGGGACCAAAACGAGTAATTTCATGTATAAAGTTTAATTAATATCCCATTAGTTTGCCGGGAAACATCGATTATTCCGATCTAGAAAGAGACAGAGACAGTCGATCCGCGTTATGTTAAATATTTCAAGGTTCCCGATTCCACAAAATTATAAAAAGTATACGGCTGTGTAGCAGGGATCAAAACGAGTAATTTCGTGTATAAAGTTTAATTAATATCCCATTAGTTTGCCGGGAAACATCGATTATTCCGATCTAGAAAGAGACAGAGACAGTCGATCCGCGTTATGTTAAATATTTCAAGGTTCCCGATTCCACAAAATTATAAAAAGTATACGGCTGTGTAGCGGGGATCAGAACGAGTAATTTCATGTATAAAGTTTAATTAAACTCCCAATAGTTTGCCGGGAAACATCGATTCTTCCGATCTAGAAAGAGACAGAGACAGTCGATCCGCGTTATGATAAATATTTCGAGGTTCCCGATTCCACAAAATTATAAAAAGTATACGGCTGTGTAGCGGGGACCAAAACGAGTAATTTCATGTATAAAGTTTAATTAAACTCCCAATAGTTTGCCGGGAAACATCGATTCTTCCGATCTAGAAAGAGACAGAGACAGTCGATCCGCGTTATGATAAATATTTCGAGGTTCCCGATTCCACAAAATTATAAAAAGTATACGGCTGTGTAGCGGGGATCAGAACGAGTAATTTCATGTATAAAGTTTAATTAAACTCCCAATAGTTTGCCGGGAAACATCGATTCTTCCGATCTAGAAAGAGACAGAGACAGTCGATCCGCGTTATGTTAAATATTTCAAGGTTCCCGATTCCACAAAATTATAAAAAGTATACGGCTGTGTAGCGGGGATCAAAACGAGTAATTTCATGTATAAAGTTTAATTAAACTTCCAATAGTTTGTCGGGAAACATCGATAGTTCGATCGCGCGAGAGAGACAGAGAAACGAACAGACTTCTTTTCGATTTACGGCTAAAATAAATTTTTCTAATTTTTTTCAATAACATATTCTTGCTTAGATAACTTTTTTACATAGGGATTAAGCATTTAGAACGATATAATGTTTAAAATAAGGGCACTTTACTCTTGACATTTTACGGTTTTTTCAATTTTCTGAAAAATCCTATCATTAGATTTTTTTAAAAATACGATATTCTTGCTTAACTAACGTTTCTACATAGGGATTAAGCATTTAGAACGAAATCTAATGTCAGAAAATGGCACTTTACTCTTGACATTTTTCGGTTTTTTCAATTTTCTGGAAAATCGTATCATTAGATTTTTTTAAAAATACGATATTCTTGCTTAACTAACGTTTTTACATAGGGATTAAGCATTTAGAACGAAATCTAATGTAGGAAAATGGTACTTTACTCTTGATCGGTACGTTGGGACTTTGAAAATATTCGGGGGTTCCAATCGCTCGTCTGTTGCATCATAGCGCGTCTCGGCGCAATCGACCGATTCGCTCGATCCATTATTTTCGATTTACGGCTAAAATAAATTTTTCTAATTTTTTTCAATAACATATTCCTGCTTAAATAACTTTTTTACATAGGGATTAAGCATTTAGAACGATGCATTGTTTAAAGTAAGGGCACTTTACTCTTGACATTTTACGGTTTTTTCAATTTTCTGAAAAATCCTATCATTAGATTTTTTTAAAAATACGATATTCTTGCTTAACTAACGTTTCTACATAGGGATTAAGCATTTAGAACGAAATCTAATGTCAGAAAATGGCACTTTACTCTTGACATTTTTCGGTTTTTTCAATTTTCTGAAAAATCCTATCATTAGATTTGTTTAAAAATACGATATTCTTGCTTAACTAACGTTTCTACATAGGGATTAAGCATTTAGAACGAAATCTAATGTCAGAAAATGGCACTTTACTCTTGACATTTTTCGGTTTTTTCAATTTTCTGGGAAATCCTATCATTAGATTTTTTTAAAAATACGATATTCTTGCTTAACTAACGTTTTTACATAGGGATTAAGCATTTAGAACGAAATCTAATGTAGGAAAATGGTACTTTACTCTTGATCGGTACGTTGGGACTTTGAAAATATTCGGGGGTTCCAATCGCTCGTCTGTTGCATCATAGCGCGTCTCGGCGCAATCGACCGATTCGCTCGATCCATTATTTTCGATTTACGGCTAAAATAAATTTTTCTAATTTTTTTCAATAACATATTCCTGCTTAAATAACTTTTTTACATAGGGATTAAGCATTTAGAACGATACATTGTTTAAAGTAAGGGCACTTTACTCTTGACATTTTACGGTTTTTTCAATTTTCTGAAAAATCCTATCATTAGATTTTTTTAAAAATACGATATTCTTGCTTAACTAACGTTTCTACATAGGGATTAAGCATTTAGAACGAAATCTAATGTCAGAAAATGGCACTTTACTCTTGACATTTTTCGGTTTTTTCAATTTTCTGGAAAATCCTATCATTAGATTTTTTTAAAAATACGATATTCTTGCTTAACTAACGTTTCTACATAGGGATTAAGCATTTAGAACGAAATCTAATGTAGGAAAATGGTACTTTACTCTTGATCGGTACGTTGGGACTTTGAAAATATTCGGGCGTTCCAATCGCTCGTCTGTTGCATCATAGCGCGTCTCGGCGCAATCGAGCGATTCGCTCGACCCATTATTTTCGATTTACGGCTAAAATAAATTTTTCTCATTTTATTCAATAACATATTCTTGCTTAGATAACTTTTTTACATAGGGATTAAGCATTTAGAACGATATAATGTTTAAAATAAGGGCACTTTACTCTTGACATTTTTCGGTTTTTTCAATTTTCTGGAAAATCCTATCATTAGATTTTTTTAAAAATACGATATTCTTGCTTAACTTTTTTTTTTTTGTTTTTTTTTTTTTAACGTGGGGGAAATCTGCAGGTCAGACACCCCCGCTCCGCCCGAAGGGCGGAGGGGGGGTAGTGCGGGGTTCGACCCGCTAAAACCCCCACGGCGGCCTAGGGCGCTGGCGATTAACGGGGGAGCCACGGGAACTCTTCAAGAACACGACCGCAGCTCCCCCTCGCCTGGCCGGCCACCAGGATGGAGCGGTGGCCGGCCGCGTCCCGGGGGGAGATTAATCCTCCCCCCCATGAATCATCTTGATTCGGCGGTGCGGGGGACCGCACCCCACACCGCCTCTTCACGACGGCCGCACCAGCGGCCGTCGGGGGCGACGGTTTTGTCGCCCCCACTTTAAGAGCATCCTCGGTTGGCGGGCGGCGGGCAATTAAACCGGCATGGTCCGGTACACCCGCCGCCCGCCTAGTATCAGCTACTCGGGGGGGGCTCTAGGCGTGGGCGCACACGCCGCACCCCCCGCTCACGGCGACCCCGCTCGGCAGCCTCCTTCTGCAACATTACCTGTTCGCAGAAGGCTATGGCTGCCGCCCATTTTGTCGGGCTCTCCAGCATGGCCCCAACTAAGCTGGAGAGAGCGAGGTCGCCACCAACTTCCCTAGTTAGGACTCGGCGCAGCACTGAAAAGGCGGGGCACACCTCCAGTGTATGCTGCGCCGAGTCCTCCTCCGCGCCACAGTGGTGGCACACCGTCGTCGCTTCCCGACCGATGCGACACAGGTAGACACCGAAGCAGCCATGCCCGGTGAATACCTGCGTCGCACGGTAGGAGAGCCTGCCAAACCGCCTCTCCCGCCACGTGGTGAAGTGAGGCAGGAGAGCCCCGGGGACGCGCTCGGCGGCATGGGAACAAAGCTCCGCATGCCACCTGGCGAGCGCTAGTCCCCGGGCCTGGAGCTCGAAGCCCTCGACCGCCTCTTGCTCCGGCGGGTCCCCCCGAGCCCGGCCAGCGATGCATATGCGCCTATAGACATAGGCGCGCATCGCCGCCTGCAGCTCGAAGGGAATTTCTCCCGCCAGAGCAAGCGCCGCCACGGTAGACGTGGTGCGGTACCCCCGTATGAGGCGAAGGGCCATTTGCCTCTGAAGCCGGCGCAACAACAATGTGCTGCGCCGGCTTGCCCTCACGGACGGCGCCCAAATCGGGGCGCCGTATAATACCATTGACCGCACCACGCCTAGGTATAGGCGGCGCACCATATCGCCCGGTCCCCCGATATTGGGCAACAGGCGGCCTAACGCGGCCGCCGCCCTCTCAACTCGGGGGACGAGGCGGCCGAAATGTGCTCCGAACCTCCAGTGGCTGTCGAGGATCAGTCCGAGATACTTGATCTCGGACTTCACCTCGACGCAGGCTCCTCCAACCCAGATCCACGATCTGGCCCGTGGCCGAGACCAAGGCCGTCCAAACCAGACGGCCTCGGCCTTCTCCGGGGCCACCTTCAGCCCCAGACCGTGGATCCTCGCGACGACGGCTGCCACCGCAACTTCCGCTCGTCGGATGGTCCTCTCGAAGGTGTCCCCGACGGCGACCACCAATGTGTCATCTGCATAGCAGATGAGGGTGGCACCGTCGGGTAGGGAGGCCTTCAGGACTGCGTTATATCCCAGGTCCCACAGGAGTGGTCCTAACACGGACCCCTGTGGGACCCCGCAGTCCACTTCCCTCCGTATCGTCCCGTACCGGCCCGGGTATTCCACCCACCTGCCCCGCAGGTAGGCCCCGATTACCCGCCTCAGATAGGGAGGCACCTGGTGTTCAACCAGGGCCTCCCTAATGGCGGACCAGGGCAGGGTGTTAAACGCATTGACGATGTCTATCGACACCGCCAAGCACACCCCGCCCCGTGCCACGGCATTGTCCGAGAGGGACTTTAGACGGTCGATTGCATCGACCGTCGATCGCCCCTCCCGGAAGCCGAACTGGCAGTCCGCCAGATCGGGGCCAACGCGGGACAGGTGCCTGGCGAGGCGGGCAGCAATGATCTTTTCAAAGATCTTGCCCACCTCGTCCAGGAGGCAAATGGGCCGGTACGCGGAGGGAGAATCCGCAGGCCTCCCATCCTTCCTTAAGAGGACCATCCGACTTCTCCTCCAAAGGTCCGGGAACACCCCGGACCTCAGGAGCCCGGAGTAGAGGCCTCTAAGCCTCTCGCCCAGGACGCCCATGGCAAGCAGCCAGACCCGGCCGGGGATACCGTCCGGCCCCGGGGCAGTATTCTTGCCCCGGAGCCATTTGACTACCCCGGCCATTTCCTCCGGCGCGACCTCCAGATCCGGGGACCACTCGTGTCCCTCTAGCTGAGGGACGGGCCGGGACGCCTCCCCGCTGACGGGGAATAGCGCGTCCACGACCCGTCCGAGCATCCCCGGATCCAGGCTCTCCGTCAGAGGGGGCGCCCAGGGACGTAATCGTCCCATCGCCATTTTATATGGGCGCCCCCATGGATCTCGGTTGATAGTGCCGAGAAGGTCGCGCCAGGCCTGGCTCTTTGCTTGCCTGATGGCCAGCTGCAGGGCGACCACCTTCTCCCTGTATCGCCCATACAGCTGGATAGCCAGCTCCACGTCGGAACGCCGTCGTCGACGGGCGCGGGCGTACTGGCGTCGCGCGCGAACGCACTCTGTGCGCAAATCCGCTATCGCGCGCGACCACCAGTACACCGCCTTCCTCGGGAAAACCCTGGCCCGGGGCATGGCGACGTCGCAAATGGACGTCATTGCGCCCCGGAACCATTGGGCCTCCCTTGTCCCGTCGACTGGCCCGGCCGGTGTTGCTGGCCAGGCCACGACGTGGGCTGCCGCCATCAGGGCGTCCTGGTCGAGGCGCTTTAGCGCCCACCGCGGCTGAGGCGATCCCTCATCAGCGGGGCGACGTCGGGGCGTCGATGGGGCGGCGGAGAGGCCGAGAACAATGTACCTGTGGTCAGACAGCGTCTCGACCTCCTCCGCCACCCTCCACCCCGTAATACGGCGCGCGGCGGGGGGCGTTGCCCATGAAAGGTCAACGATGGACCCCCCATTATGCCGCACGCACGTATGGACCGAGCCCGTGTTTAAAAGACGGAGCTCGAGTCCCGCCGCCCAGTCAAGCACCTCCCGGCCCCTCGGGTTCGTCCTGGGGGAACCCCAAGCCGGCGACTTGGCGTTGAAGTCCCCCAGGACCAGCACCGGACGGGGCTGGCAGCGGGAGACGCATCTCCCCACCCCGTCCAGATACTGCACAAACTCCTCGAGGGACCACCTTGGAGGTGCATAGATCGCCACAACCGCGGTGCCGCCCCAGTCAACGGCCAGGTATCCCCGGCCGCGCTCGATAACGGAGCACGCCGGGGACCCCGGCCGGCCTACCCATATTATAACGGCGGAGCCGCTCAGGTCCCCCATCCAATGTGGATGATCGGGAATCCTGTACGGCTCCGCCGCTACGGCCAACCCGGCACCCCGCTCGGCCAGGAATTGCACCAGGAGGTCCTGTGCCCTGGCCGAGCGGTTCAGGTTGGCCTGTATTATAGGGCCCTTGGGCCCCATTACGGGCAGGCCTCCACCTCCATCGCCGCCGCGGGAGCGGTGGCGTCTGGAGCCTCTTTGGCCCCATCCGCCCCCGCGGGCGCGACGGTGGCACCTTTGGGTGCCACCTTTGGCTTAGTAGCCACGGTGGCCGTCGCCTTGGCCACCGCGGATTTCCTCCCCCTACTGCCCCTGCCGCGTTTCGCGCTGGCGGGGCACGCCCGGCTACCGAGGCGGTGGCCGGCCGGCTTGCCCGCTCCCGCACAGAGCGGGCAGTTGGGCTTCGCCGTACAGCCGGCCACCTTGTGGTCCCGACTGCCGCACCCAAAGCAGCAGTCGGAACGATCCTCGGCCGCAGTGCATCGCTGAGTTGTATGGCCTAGGCCAAGGCAGCGATAGCACTGCAGGGGCCGGGCGCTGAGGGCCTCCACCGTCGCCCGGGTCCAGCCGACCGTGAGCTTGCCCGCGACCGCAACTTTACGCGCGGCCGCAGCAGGGCACTGGACCCAGAGGGTGCCCAAACCGGAGGGGGAAGACCGGATTTCGCCGGTCTTAACATCCCCCCGGTCGCACCCTCCTACATGGGCGACGGCCACGGCAACCTCCTCCGGCGTGGTCGAGTCGACCAGGCCGCGCACCCTTAGATCGGCCTTCTTAATTGGGCGCGCGACCTTCACGCCGGTTCCCGCCAGCGCGTCCGCCATCTTCGCAGCTAGGGCAGTGGCCTTTGCTGCCCCATCAGCCCCGGGGACCTCCAAAATGATTCCCCCCGTCACCGCTCTCCTGGGCTTTAACGAGGCGATGCCAATCTCTGCCAGGTCAACCTTCGACCTGGCAGTGGCCATCGCCTCGGCGTACGTCATCGCCCCGCCGGCCGGTACCGTTATCGTAACGGCAGCCGTGCGGGGCGGACGCGGCGGCAGGGGAGCCCTCTTCGGGGCAGCCGGTGCCACCCGTTTCGCCGCCCTCCCGGCCGAAGAGGCCTTGGCAGCCGCCGCAGGTTTAGCTGCGGCAGCCGCCTTTTTGGCCCTTCGTCCAACTACCCTCGACCACAGCTCAGTAGGAGGTGTGGTGGAGGGCGGCACAACAGCAGAGGCAGCCCTCTGCTGTGGGGGCTGCATCTGCGCCGCCTTAGCGGACGCAGCCCCTCCTCCACTGCCACCCTTTCTCCCCCCTTTCTTGCCTATCGACGGGCTGGGGGCGGGCGGCACGGGCGGCACCGACCGCGGATCCTGCATCCGCGGGATCAGCTCCCTCCTGAACGATGCCAGCTTGGCATCGATCAGGGAGCCGATCTGATGCAGCAAGTTTGCCGGCGCCGCTGCGGACGCCGGCAAGGGCTTCCCTCGCCCAGGGCGTTGGGGCCCTCGGGCGCCGGCGCCAACCAGCGGCCCCGTGCCCCCCTCAGGAGCCGGCGGCGGAGGCATCTCGGCTGCTGCCGGCTTCGCCTCCACCGCCTGACGGAGTCGGGCCACCTCGGTCCGCAACTCCGCCATCTGCTCTCTGAGGAGAGCGTTCTCTGCTTCCAACAGCCGGGTGGCGTCGGAAGCTGACCTCATGGCCAGCTCCGCAACGCCCGCCCGGCTGTTCAGGGCCGCCGCCTGCAGGACCCGCACCGTGGCCGGCCGCAACTCCCTTGTTGCGCTGGAGATCCTGGCCACTTCGGCCAGGCTCTCCATTATTGACGCCGCCACGTCCCGCGTCGGACGACTGCGAAGATTCGCGGCGACCTCCACCTCGTCCGGAAGTGGGTCGACCGATCTCCCGGGCTGCGGCCCCGGGGCCACCGGGTCGAAGATCGCCGCGATGAGGCCCTTGTTGGCCTCCGTCAACTTACGTTTGGCCTCATAGAGGCCAACGTACTGCCCAGTAGTTGGCGGCCTTCCCCGCTTCCTCCCTATTGAGGAGCCAGGGGCGCTCTGCGAAGAGCGGTGAGAGGAGACCGAGTGGTCGGACTCCTCTCCCGCATCGCATTCGCCAAGGTCCAAAGCGAACCTCTCTCTGCCGCGTGTTGCGGGAAGTTCCCGCAACACCGACCCATCCATGCGCTCGAGGCGCACGCTAGCTACGCGCGCCTCCTCCTCCCTCTCGTTTCCCCCCTCCCCGGTTTTTTTTATTTGTGAACTATCCATGATAAATCCCACGAGTGTGGTCGGAAAGGAGGTCACCCCGGGTAGAGCCGCCATACCCGGGGAAGGCTAATACGCCCGGGGGATCGCCAGGTACCCCGGGGTTGTCCGCTAACGATTGGTGCACCCACCAACCATAGCTGGCGCTGACTCCAGCTACGCCCTCTTCACCGCGCAACGCTGCTTGGGGCTAGGGATTTTTTAGAGAGGTTGTCATCCTCGCGGTCCAGCCGGCTAAGGCAAGACCCCCGTTCCTGTAAAACATGACCACAGGTTTACGGTATGTGTCCGACTTTAGTTGGCCCCTCACCTCAAGCCACTCCGGCTAGGTAGGACCTGCCAGGGAATAAAATCCCCGCCGGCACAGCCTTGAGGATCATTGGGGCACGAAGCCCCCCCACCACGACAAGGTAGCGGACACGGGGGGGATATTCTTGCTTAACTAACGTTTTTACATAGGGATTAAGCATTTAGAACGAAATCTAATGTAGGAAAATGGTACTTTACTCTTGATCGGTACGTTGGGACTTTGAAAATATTCGGGCGTTCCAATCGCTCGTCTGTTGCATCATAGCGCGTCTCGGCGCAATCGACCGATTCGCTCGATCCATTATTTTCGATTTACGGCTAAAATAAATTTTTCTAATTTTTTTCAATAACATATTCCTGCTTAAATAACTTTTTTACATAGGGATTAAGCATTTAGAACGATACATTGTTTAAAATAAGGGCACTTTACTCTTGACATTTTACGGTTTTTTCAATCTTCTGAAAAATCCTATCATTAGATTTTTTTAAAAATACGATATTCTTGCTTAACTAACGTTTCTACATAGGGATTAAGCATTTAGAACGAAATCTAATGTCAGAAAATGGCACTTTACTCTTGACATTTTTCGGTTTTTTCAATTTTCTGGAAAATCCTATCATTAGATTTTTTTAAAAATACGATATTCTTGCTTAACTAACGTTTCTACATAGGGATTAAGCATTTAGAACGAAATCTAATGTAGGAAAATGGTACTTTACTCTTGATCGGTACGTTGGGACTTTGAAAATATTCGGGCGTTCCAATCGCTCGTCTGTTGCATCATAGCGCGTCTCGGCGCAATCGAGCGATTCGCTCGATCCATTATTTTCGATTTACGGCTAAAATAAATTTTTCTAATTTTTTTCAATAACATATTCCTGCTTAAATAACTTTTTTACATAGGGATTAAGCATTTAGAACGATACATTGTTTAAAATAAGGGCACTTTACTCTTGACATTTTACGGTTTTTTCAATTTTCTGAAAAATCCTATCATTAGATTTTTTTAAAAATACGATATTCTTGCTTAACTAACGTTTCTACATAGGGATTAAGCATTTAGAACGAAATCTAATGTCAGAAAATGGCACTTTACTCTTGACATTTTTCGGTTTTTTCAATTTTCTGGAAAATCCTATCATTAGATTTTTTTTAAAATACGATATTCTTGCTTAACTTTTTTTTTTTTTTTTTTTTTTTTTTTTTAACGTGGGGGAAATCTGCAGGTCAGACACCCCCGCTCCGCCCTTCGGGCGGAGGGGGGGTAGTGCGGGGTTCGACCCGCTAAAACCCCCACGGCGGCCTAGGGCGCTGGCGATTAACGGGGGAGCCACGGGAACTCTTCAAGAACACGACCGCAGCTCCCCCTCGCCTGGCCGGCCACCAGGATGGAGCGGTGGCCGGCCGCGTCCCGGGGGGAGATTAATCCTCCCCCCCATGAATCATCTTGATTCGGCGGTGCGGGGGACCGCACCCCACACCGCCTCTTCACGACGGCCGCACCAGCGGCCGTCGGGGGCGACGGTTTTGTCGCCCCCACTTTAAAATAGGGCATCCTCGGTTGGCGGGCGGCGGGCAATTAAACCGGCATGGTCCGGTACACCCGCCGCCCGCCTAGTATCAGCTACTCGGGGGGGGCTCTAGGCGTGGGCGCACACGCCGCACCCCCCGCTCACGGCGACCCCGCTCGGCAGCCTCCTTCTGCAACATTACCTGTTCGCAGAAGGTTATGGCTGCCGCCCATTTTGTCGGGCTCTCCAGCATGGCCCCAACTAAGCTGGAGAGAGCGAGGTCGCCACCAACTTCCCTAGTTAGGACTCGGCGCAGCACTGAAAAGGCGGGGCACACCTCCAGTGTATGCTGCGCCGAGTCCTCCTCCGCGCCACAGTGGTGGCACACCGTCGTCGCTTCCCGACCGATGCGACACAGGTAGACACCGAAGCAGCCATGCCCGGTGAATACCTGCGTCGCACGGTAGGAGAGCCTGCCAAACCGCCTCTCCCGCCACGTGGTGAAGTGCGGCAGGAGAGCCCCGGGGACGCGCTCGGCGGCATGGGAACAAAGCTCCGCATGCCACCTGGCGAGCGCTAGTCCCCGGGCCTGGAGCTCGAAGCCCTCGACCGCCTCTTGCTCCGGCGGGTCCCCCCGAGCCCGGCCAGCGATGCATATGCACCTATAGACATAGGCGCGCATCGCCGCCTGCAGCTCGAAGGGAATTTCTCCCGCCAGAGCAAGCGCCGCCACGGTAGACGTGGTGCGGTACCCCCGTATGAGGCGAAGGATATTCTTGCTTAACTAACGTTTTTACATAGGGATTAAGCATTTAGAACGAAATCTAATGTAGGAAAATGGTACTTTACTCTTGATCGGTACGTTGGGACTTTGAAAATATTCGGGCGTTCCAATCGCTCGTCTGTTGCATCATAGCGCGTCTCGGCGCAATCGACCGATTCGCTCGATCCATTATTTTCGATTTACGGCTAAAATAAATTTTTCTAATTTTTTTCAATAACATATTCCTGCTTAAATAACTTTTTTACATAGGGATTAAGCATTTAGAACGATACATTGTTTAAAATAAGGGCACTTTACTCTTGACATTTTACGGTTTTTTCAATTTTCTGAAAAATCCTATCATTAGATTTTTTTAAAAATACGATATTCTTGCTTAACTAACGTTTCTACATAGGGATTAAGCATTTAGAACGAAATCTAATGTCAGAAAATGGCACTTTACTCTTGACATTTTTCGGTTTTTTCATTTTTCTGGAAAATCCTATCATTAGATTTTTTTTAAAATACGATATTCTTGCTTAACTAACGTTTTTACATAGGGATTAAGCATTTAGAACGAAATCTAATGTAGGAAAATGGTACTTTACTCTTGATCGGTACGTTGGGACTTTGAAAATATTCGGGCGTTCCAATCGCTCGTCTGTTGCATCATAGCGCGTCTCGGCGCAATCGAGCGATTCGCTCGACCCATTATTTTCGATTTACGGCTAAAATAAATTTTTCTCATTTTATTCAATAACATATTCTTGCTTAGATAACTTTTTTACATAGGGATTAAGCATTTAGAACGATATAATGTTTAAAATAAGGGCACTTTACTCTTGACATTTTTCGGTTTTTTCAATTTTCTGGAAAATCCTATCATTAGATTTTTTTAAAAATACGATATTCTTGCTTAACTAACGTTTTTACATAGGGATTAAGCATTTAGAACGAAATCTAATGTAGGAAAATGGTACTTTACTCTTGATCGGTACGTTGGGACTTTGAAAATATTCGGGCGTTCCAATCGCTCGTCTGTTGCATCATAGCGCGTCTCGGCGCAATCGACCGATTCGCTCGATCCATTATTTTCGATTTACGGCTAAAATAAATTTTTCTAATTTTTTTCAATAACATATTCCTGCTTAAATAACTTTTTTACATAGGGATTAAGCATTTAGAACGATACATTGTTTAAAATAAGGGCACTTTACTCTTGACATTTTACGGTTTTTTCAATCTTCTGAAAAATCCTATCATTAGATTTTTTTAAAAATACGATATTCTTGCTTAACTAACGTTTCTACATAGGGATTAAGCATTTAGAACGAAATCTAATGTCAGAAAATGGCACTTTACTCTTGACATTTTTCGGTTTTTTCAATTTTCTGGAAAATCCTATCATTAGATTTTTTTAAAAATACGATATTCTTGCTTAACTAACGTTTCTACATAGGGATTAAGCATTTAGAACGAAATCTAATGTAGGAAAATGGTACTTTACTCTTGATCGGTACGTTGGGACTTTGAAAATATTCGGGCGTTCCAATCGCTCGTCTGTTGCATCATAGCGCGTCTCGGCGCAATCGACCGATTCGCTCGATCCATTATTTTCGATTTACGGCTAAAATAAATTTTTCTAATTTTTTTCAATAACATATTCCGGCTTAAATAACTTTTTTACATAGGGATTAAGCATTTAGAACGATACATTGTTTAAAGTAAGGGCACTTTACTCTTGACATTTTACGGTTTTTTCAATTTTCTGAAAAATCCTATCATTAGATTTTTTTAAAAATACGATATTCTTGCTTAACTAACGTTTCTACATAGGGATTAAGCATTTAGAACGAAATCTAATGTCAGAAAATGGCACTTTACTCTTGACATTTTTCGGTTTTTTCAATTTTCTGGAAAATCCTATCATTAGATTTTTTTAAAAATACGATATTCTTGCTTAACTAACGTTTTTACATAGGGATTAAGCATTTAGAACGAAATCTAATGTAGGAAAATGGTACTTTACTCTTGATCGGTACGTTGGGACTTTGAAAATATTCGGGCGTTCCAATCGCTCGTCTGTTGCATCATAGCGCGTCTCGGCGCAATCGAGCGATTCGCTCGACCCATTATTTTCGATTTACGGCTAAAATAAATTTTTCTAATTTTTTTCAATAACATATTCCTGCTTAAATAACTTTTTTACATAGGGATTAAGCATTTAGAACGATGCATTGTTTAAAGTAAGGGCACTTTACTCTTGACATTTTACGGTTTTTTCAATTTTCTGAAAAATCCTATCATTAGATTTTTTTAAAAATACGATATTCTTGCTTAACTAACGTTTCTACATAGGGATTAAGCATTTAGAACGAAATCTAATGTCAGAAAATGGCACTTTACTCTTGACATTTTTCGGTTTTTTCAATTTTCTGGAAAATCCTATCATTAGATTTTTTTAAAAATACGATATTCTTGCTTAACTAACGTTTTTACATAGGGATTAAGCATTTAGAACGAAATCTAATGTAGGAAAATGGTACTTTACTCTTGATCGGTACGTTGGGACTTTGAAAATATTCGGGCGTTCCAATCGCTCGTCTGTTGCATCATAGCGCGTCTCGGCGCAATCGAGCGATTCGCTCGACCCATTATTTTCGATTTACGGCTAAAATAAATTTTTCTCATTTTATTCAATAACATATTCTTGCTTAGATAACTTTTTTACATAGGGATTAAGCATTTAGAACGATATAATGTTTAAAATAAGGGCACTTTACTCTTGACATTTTACGGTTTTTTCAATTTTCTGAAAAATCCTATCATTAGATTTTTTTAAAAATACGATATTCTTGCTTAACTAACGTTTCTACATAGGGATTAAGCATTTAGAACGAAATCTAATGTCAGAAAATGGCACTTTACTCTTGACATTTTTCGGTTTTTTCAATTTTCTGGAAAATCCTATCATTAGATTTTTTTAAAAATACGATATTCTTGCTTAACTAACGTTTCTACATAGGGATTAAGCATTTAGAACGAAATCTAATGTAGGAAAATGGTACTTTACTCTTGATCGGTACGTTGGGACTTTGAAAATATTCGGGCGTTCCAATCGCTCGTCTGTTGCATCATAGCGCGTCTCGGCGCAATCGAGCGATTCGCTCGACCCATTATTTTCGATTTACGGCTAAAATAAATTTTTCTCATTTTATTCAATAACATATTCTTGCTTAGATAACTTTTTTACATAGGGATTAAGCATTTAGAACGATATAATGTTTAAAATAAGGGCACTTTACTCTTGACATTTTTCGGTTTTTTCAATTTTCTGGAAAATCCTATCATTAGATTTTTTTAAAAATACGATATTCTTGCTTAACTAACGTTTTTACATAGGGATTAAGCATTTAGAACGAAATCTAATGTAGGAAAATGGTACTTTACTCTTGATCGGTACGTTGGGACTTTGAAAATATTCGGGCGTTCCAATCGCTCGTCTGTTGCATCATAGCGCGTCTCGGCGCAATCGAGCGATTCGCTCGATCCATTATTTTCGATTTACGGCTAAAATAAATTTTTCTAATTTTTTTCAATAACATATTCCTGCTTAAATAACTTTTTTACATAGGGATTAAGCATTTAGAACGATACATTGTTTAAAATAAGGGCACTTTACTCTTGACATTTTACGGTTTTTTCAATTTTCTGAAAAATCCTACCATTAGATTTTTTTAAAAATACGATATTCTTGCTTAACTAACGTTTCTACATAGGGATTAAGCATTTAGAACGAAATCTAATGTCAGAAAATGGCACTTTACTCTTGACATTTTTCGGTTTTTTCATTTTTCTGGAAAATCCTATCATTAGATTTTTTTTAAAATACGATATTCTTGCTTAACTAACGTTTTTACATAGGGATTAAGCATTTAGAACGAAATCTAATGTAGGAAAATGGTACTTTACTCTTGATCGGTACGTTGGGACTTTGAAAATATTCGGGGGTTCCAATCGCTCGTCTGTTGCATCATAGCGCGTCTCGGCGCAATCGACCGATTCGCTCGATCCATTATTTTCGATTTACGGCTAAAATAAATTTTTCTAATTTTTTTCAATAACATATTCCTGCTTAAATAACTTTTTTACATAGGGATTAAGCATTTAGAACGATACATTGTTTAAAATAAGGGCACTTTACTCTTGACATTTTACGGTTTTTTCAATTTTCTGAAAAATCCTATCATTAGATTTTTTTAAAAATACGATATTCTTGCTTAACTAACGTTTCTACATAGGGATTAAGCATTTAGAACGAAATCTAATGTCAGAAAATGGCACTTTACTCTTGACATTTTTCGGTTTTTTCATTTTTCTGGAAAATCCTATCATTAGATTTTTTTTAAAATACGATATTCTTGCTTAACTAACGTTTTTACATAGGGATTAAGCATTTAGAACGAAATCTAATGTAGGAAAATGGTACTTTACTCTTGATCGGTACGTTGGGACTTTGAAAATATTCGGGCGTTCCAATCGCTCGTCTGTTGCATCATAGCGCGTCTCGGCGCAATCGACCGATTCGCTCGATCCATTATTTTCGATTTACGGCTAAAATAAATTTTTCTAATTTTTTTCAATAACATATTCCTGCTTAAATAACTTTTTTACATAGGGATTAAGCATTTAGAACGATACATTGTTTAAAATAAGGGCACTTTACTCTTGACATTTTACGGTTTTTTCAATCTTCTGAAAAATCCTATCATTAGATTTTTTTAAAAATACGATATTCTTGCTTAACTAACGTTTCTACATAGGGATTAAGCATTTAGAACGAAATCTAATGTCAGAAAATGGCACTTTACTCTTGACATTTTTCGGTTTTTTCAATTTTCTGGAAAATCCTATCATTAGATTTTTTTAAAAATACGATATTCTTGCTTAACTAACGTTTCTACATAGGGATTAAGCATTTAGAACGAAATCTAATGTAGGAAAATGGTACTTTACTCTTGATCGGTACGTTGGGACTTTGAAAATATTCGGGCGTTCCAATCGCTCGTCTGTTGCATCATAGCGCGTCTCGGCGCAATCGAGCGATTCGCTCGATCCATTATTTTCGATTTACGGCTAAAATAAATTTTTCTAATTTTTTTCAATAACATATTCCTGCTTAAATAACTTTTTTACATAGGGATTAAGCATTTAGAACGATACATTGTTTAAAATAAGGGCACTTTACTCTTGACATTTTACGGTTTTTTCAATTTTCTGAAAAATCCTATCATTAGATTTTTTTAAAAATACGATATTCTTGCTTAACTAACGTTTCTACATAGGGATTAAGCATTTAGAACGAAATCTAATGTCAGAAAATGGCACTTTACTCTTGACATTTTTCGGTTTTTTCAATTTTCTGGAAAATCGTATCATTAGATTTTTTTAAAAATACGATATTCTTGCTTAACTAACGTTTTTACATAGGGATTAAGCATTTAGAACGATGCATTGTTTAAAGTAAGGGCACTTTACTCTTGACATTTTACGGTTTTTTCAATTTTCTGAAAAATCCTATCATTAGATTTTTTTAAAAATACGATATTCTTGCTTAACTAACGTTTCTACATAGGGATTAAGCATTTAGAACGAAATCTAATGTCAGAAAATGGCACTTTACTCTTGACATTTTTCGGTTTTTTCAATTTTCTGGAAAATCCTATCATTAGATTTTTTTAAAAATACGATATTCTTGCTTAACTAACGTTTTTACATAGGGATTAAGCATTTAGAACGAAATCTAATGTAGGAAAATGGTACTTTACTCTTGATCGGTACGTTGGGACTTTGAAAATATTCGGGCGTTCCAATCGCTCGTCTGTTGCATCATAGCGCGTCTCGGCGCAATCGAGCGATTCGCTCGACCCATTATTTTCGATTTACGGCTAAAATAAATTTTTCTCATTTTATTCAATAACATATTCTTGCTTACATAACTTTTTTACATAGGGATTAAGCATTTAGAACGATATAATGTTTAAAATAAGGGCACTTTACTCTTGACATTTTACGGTTTTTTCAATTTTCTGAAAAATCCTATCATTAGATTTTTTTAAAAATACGATATTCTTGCTTAACTAACGTTTCTACATAGGGATTAAGCATTTAGAACGAAATCTAATGTCAGAAAATGGCACTTTACTCTTGACATTTTTCGGTTTTTTCAATTTTCTGGAAAATCCTATCATTAGATTTTTTTAAAAATACGATATTCTTGCTTAACTAACGTTTCTACATAGGGATTAAGCATTTAGAACGAAATCTAATGTAGGAAAATGGTACTTTACTCTTGATCGGTACGTTGGGACTTTGAAAATATTCGGGCGTTCCAATCGCTCGTCTGTTGCATCATAGCGCGTCTCGGCGCAATCGAGCGATTCGCTCGACCCATTATTTTCGATTTACGGCTAAAATAAATTTTTCTCATTTTATTCAATAACATATTCTTGCTTAGATAACTTTTTTACATAGGGATTAAGCATTTAGAACGATATAATGTTTAAAATAAGGGCACTTTACTCTTGACATTTTTCGGTTTTTTCAATTTTCTGGAAAATCCTATCATTAGATTTTTTTAAAAATACGATATTCTTGCTTAACTAACGTTTCTACATAGGGATTAAGCATTTAGAACGAAATCTAATGTCAGAAAATGGCACTTTACTCTTGACATTTTTCGGTTTTTTCATTTTTCTGGAAAATCCTATCATTAGATTTTTTTTAAAATACGATATTCTTGCTTAACTAACGTTTTTACATAGGGATTAAGCATTTAGAACGAAATCTAATGTAGGAAAATGGTACTTTACTCTTGATCGGTACGTTGGGACTTTGAAATTATTCGGGGGTTCCAATCGCTCGTCTGTTGCATCATAGCGCGTCTCGGCGCAATCGACCGATTCGCTCGATCCATTATTTTCGATTTACGGCTAAAATAAATTTTTCTAATTTTTTTCAATAACATATTCCTGCTTAAATAACTTTTTTACATAGGGATTAAGCATTTAGAACGATACATTGTTTAAAATAAGGGCACTTTACACTTGACATTTTACGGTTTTTTCAATTTTCTGAAAAATCCTATCATTAGATTTTTTTAAAAATACGATATTCTTGCTTAACTAACGTTTCTACATAGGGATTAAGCATTTAGAACGAAATCTAATGTCAGAAAATGGCACTTTACTCTTGACATTTTTCGGTTTTTTCATTTTTCTGGAAAATCCTATCATTAGATTTTTTTAAAAATACGATATTCTTGCTTAACTAACGTTTTTACATAGGGATTAAGCATTTAGAACGAAATCTAATGTAGGAAAATGGTACTTTACTCTTGATCGGTACGTTGGGACTTTGAAAATATTCGGGCGTTCCAATCGCTCGTCTGTTGCATCATAGCGCGTCTCGGCGCAATCGACCGATTCGCTCGATCCATTATTTTCGATTTACGGCTAAAATAAATTTTTCTAATTTTTTTCAATAACATATTCCTGCTTAAATAACTTTTTTACATAGGGATTAAGCATTTAGAACGATACATTGTTTAAAATAAGGGCACTTTACTCTTGACATTTTACGGTTTTTTCAATCTTCTGAAAAATCCTATCATTAGATTTTTTTAAAAATACGATATTCTTGCTTAACTAACGTTTCTACATAGGGATTAAGCATTTAGAACGAAATCTAATGTCAGAAAATGGCACTTTACTCTTGACATTTTTCGGTTTTTTCAATTTTCTGGAAAATCCTATCATTAGATTTTTTTAAAAATACGATATTCTTGCTTAACTAACGTTTCTACATAGGGATTAAGCATTTAGAACGAAATCTAATGTAGGAAAATGGTACTTTACTCTTGATCGGTACGTTGGGACTTTGAAAATATTCGGGCGTTCCAATCGCTCGTCTGTTGCATCATAGCGCGTCTCGGCGCAATCGAGCGATTCGCTCGATCCATTATTTTCGATTTACGGCTAAAATAAATTTTTCTAATTTTTTTCAATAACATATTCCTGCTTAAATAACTTTTTTACATAGGGATTAAGCATTTAGAACGATACATTGTTTAAAATAAGGGCACTTTACTCTTGACATTTTACGGTTTTTTCAATTTTCTGAAAAATCCTATCATTAGATTTTTTTAAAAATACGATATTCTTGCTTAACTAACGTTTCTACATAGGGATTAAGCATTTAGAACGAAATCTAATGTCAGAAAATGGCACTTTACTCTTGACATTTTTCGGTTTTTTCAATTTTCTGGAAAATCCTATCATTAGATTTTTTTTAAAATACGATATTCTTGCTTAACTAACGTTTTTACATAGGGATTAAGCATTTAGAACGAAATCTAATGTAGGAAAATGGTACTTTACTCTTGATCGGTACGTTGGGACTTTGAAAATATTCGGGCGTTCCAATCGCTCGTCTGTTGCATCATAGCGCGTCTCGGCGCAATCGACCGATTCGCTCGATCCATTATTTTCGATTTACGGCTAAAATAAATTTTTCTAATTTTTTTCAATAACATATTCCTGCTTAAATAACTTTTTTACATAGGGATTAAGCATTTAGAACGATACATTGTTTAAAATAAGGGCACTTTACTCTTGACATTTTACGGTTTTTTCAATCTTCTGAAAAATCCTATCATTAGATTTTTTTAAAAATACGATATTCTTGCTTAACTAACGTTTCTACATAGGGATTAAGCATTTAGAACGAAATCTAATGTCAGAAAATGGCACTTTACTCTTGACATTTTTCGGTTTTTTCAATTTTCTGGAAAATCCTATCATTAGATTTTTTTAAAAATACGATATTCTTGCTTAACTAACGTTTCTACATAGGGATTAAGCATTTAGAACGAAATCTAATGTAGGAAAATGGTACTTTACTCTTGATCGGTACGTTGGGACTTTGAAAATATTCGGGCGTTCCAATCGCTCGTCTGTTGCATCATAGCGCGTCTCGGCGCAATCGAGCGATTCGCTCGATCCATTATTTTCGATTTACGGCTAAAATAAATTTTTCTAATTTTTTTCAATAACATATTCCTGCTTAAATAACTTTTTTACATAGGGATTAAGCATTTAGAACGATACATTGTTTAAAATAAGGGCACTTTACTCTTGACATTTTACGGTTTTTTCAATTTTCTGAAAAATCCTATCATTAGATTTTTTTAAAAATACGATATTCTTGCTTAACTAACGTTTCTACATAGGGATTAAGCATTTAGAACGAAATCTAATGTCAGAAAATGGCACATTACTCTTGACATTTTTCGGTTTTTTCAATTTTCTGGAAAATCCTATCATTAGATTTTTTTTAAAATACGATATTCTTGCTTAACTAACGTTTTTACATAGGGATTAAGCATTTAGAACGAAATCTAATGTAGGAAAATGGTACTTTACTCTTGATCGGTACGTTGGGACTTTGAAAATATTCGGGCGTTCCAATCGCTCGTCTGTTGCATCATAGCGCGTCTCGGCGCAATCGACCGATTCGCTCGATCCATTATTTTCGATTTACGGCTAAAATAAATTTTTCTAATTTTTTTCAATAACATATTCCTGCTTAAATAACTTTTTTACATAGGGATTAAGCATTTAGAACGATACATTGTTTAAAATAAGGGCACTTTACTCTTGACATTTTACGGTTTTTTCAATTTTCTGAAAAATCCTATCATTAGATTTTTTTAAAAATACGATATTCTTGCTTAACTAACGTTTCTACATAGGGATTAAGCATTTAGAACGAAATCTAATGTCAGAAAATGGCACTTTACTCTTGACATTTTTCGGTTTTTTCAATTTTCTGGAAAATCGTATCATTAGATTTTTTTAAAAATACGATATTCTTGCTTAACTAACGTTTTTACATAGGGATTAAGCATTTAGAACGAAATCTAATGTAGGAAAATGGTACTTTACTCTTGATCGGTACGTTGGGACTTTGAAAATATTCGGGCGTTCCAATCGCTCGTCTGTTGCATCATAGCGCGTCTCGGCGCAATCGACCGATTCGCTCGATCCATTATTTTCGATTTACGGCTAAAATAAATTTTTCTAATTTTTTTCAATAACATATTCCTGCTTAAATAACTTTTTTACATAGGGATTAAGCATTTAGAACGATACATTGTTTAAAATAAGGGCACTTTACTCTTGACATTTTACGGTTTTTTCAATCTTCTGAAAAATCCTATCATTAGATTTTTTTAAAAATACGATATTCTTGCTTAACTAACGTTTCTACATAGGGATTAAGCATTTAGAACGAAATCTAATGTCAGAAAATGGCACTTTACTCTTGACATTTTTCGGTTTTTTCAATTTTCTGGGAAATCCTATCATTAGATTTGTTTAAAAATACGATATTCTTGCTTAACTAACGTTTCTACATAGGGATTAAGCATTTAGAACGAAATCTAATGTCAGAAAATGGCACTTTACTCTTGACATTTTTCGGTTTTTTCATTTTTCTGGAAAATCCTATCATTAGATTTTTTTTAAAATACGATATTCTTGCTTAACTAACGTTTTTACATAGGGATTAAGCATTTAGAACGAAATCTAATGTAGGAAAATGGTACTTTACTCTTGATCGGTACGTTGGGACTTTGAAAATATTCGGGCGTTCCAATCGCTCGTCTGTTGCATCATAGCGCGTCTCGGCGCAATCGACCGATTCGCTCGATCCATTATTTTCGATTTACGGCTAAAATAAATTTTTCTAATTTTTTTCAATAACATATTCCTGCTTAAATAACTTTTTTACATAGGGATTAAGCATTTAGAACGATACATTGTTTAAAATAAGGGCACTTTACTCTTGACATTTTACGGTTTTTTCAATCTTCTGAAAAATCCTATCATTAGATTTTTTTAAAAATACGATATTCTTGCTTAACTAACGTTTCTACATAGGGATTAAGCATTTAGAACGAAATCTAATGTCAGAAAATGGCACTTTACTCTTGACATTTTTCGGTTTTTTCAATTTTCTGGGAAATCCTATCATTAGATTTGTTTAAAAATACGATATTCTTGCTTAACTAACGTTTCTACATAGGGATTAAGCATTTAGAACGAAATCTAATGTCAGAAAATGGCACTTTACTCTTGACATTTTTCGGTTTTTTCATTTTTCTGGAAAATCCTATCATTAGATTTTTTTTAAAATACGATATTCTTGCTTAACTAACGTTTTTACATAGGGATTAAGCATTTAGAACGAAATCTAATGTAGGAAAATGGTACTTTACTCTTGATCGGTACGTTGGGACTTTGAAAATATTCGGGCGTTCCAATCGCTCGTCTGTTGCATCATAGCGCGTCTCGGCGCAATCGACCGATTCGCTCGATCCATTATTTTCGATTTACGGCTAAAATAAATTTTTTTAATTTTTTTCAATAACATATTCCTGCTTAAATAACTTTTTTACATAGGGATTAAGCATTTAGAACGATACATTGTTTAAAATAAGGGCACTTTACTCTTGACATTTTACGGTTTTTTCAATTTTCTGAAAAATCCTATCATTAGATTTTTTTAAAAATACGATATTCTTGCTTAACTAACGTTTCTACATAGGGATTAAGCATTTAGAACGAAATCTAATGTCAGAAAATGGCACTTTACTCTTGACATTTTTCGGTTTTTTCAATTTTCTGGAAAATCCTATCATTAGATTTTTTTAAAAATACGATATTCTTGCTTAACTAACGTTTTTACATAGGGATTAAGCATTTAGAACGAAATCTAATGTAGGAAAATGGTACTTTACTCTTGATCGGTACGTTGGGACTTTGAAAATATTCGGGCGTACGCGGCGCGCTCGGCGCTTCGAACAGCTCCGGTGTCCCCATTATTTTCGATTTACGGCTAAAATAAATTTTTCTAATTTTTTTCAATAACATATTCCTGCTTAAATAACTTTTTTACATAGGGATTAAGCATTTAGAACGATACATTGTTTAAAGTAAGGGCACTTTACTCTTGACATTTTACGGTTTTTTCAATTTTCTGAAAAATCCTATCATTAGATTTTTTTAAAAATACGATATTCTTGCTTAACTAACGTTTCTACATAGGGATTAAGCATTTAGAACGAAATCTAATGTCAGAAAATGGCACTTTACTCTTGACATTTTTCGGTTTTTTCAATTTTCTGGAAAATCGTATCATTAGATTTTTTTAAAAATACGATATTCTTGCTTAACTAACGTTTTTACATAGGGATTAAGCATTTAGAACGAAATCTAATGTAGGAAAATGGTACTTTACTCTTGATCGGTACGTTGGGACTTTGAAAATATTCGGGGGTTCCAATCGCTCGTCTGTTGCATCATAGCGCGTCTCGGCGCAATCGACCGATTCGCTCGATCCATTATTTTCGATTTACGGCTAAAATAAATTTTTCTAATTTTTTTCAATAACATATTCCTGCTTAAATAACTTTTTTACATAGGGATTAAGCATTTAGAACGATACATTGTTTAAAGTAAGGGCACTTTACTCTTGACATTTTACGGTTTTTTCAATTTTCTGAAAAATCCTATCATTAGATTTTTTTAAAAATACGATATTCTTGCTTATCTAACGTTTCTACATAGGGATTAAGCATTTAGAACGAAATCTAATGTCAGAAAATGGCACTTTACTCTTGACATTTTTCGGTTTTTTCAATTTTCTGGAAAATCGTATCATTAGATTTTTTTAAAAATACGATATTCTTGCTTAACTAACGTTTTTACATAGGGATTAAGCATTTAGAACGAAATCTAATGTAGGAAAATGGTACTTTACTCTTGATCGGTACGTTGGGACTTTGAAAATATTCGGGGGTTCCAATCGCTCGTCTGTTGCATCATAGCGCGTCTCGGCGCAATCGACCGATTCGCTCGATCCATTATTTTCGATTTACGGCTAAAATAAATTTTTCTAATTTTTTTCAATAACATATTCCTGCTTAAATAACTTTTTTACATAGGGATTAAGCATTTAGAACGATGCATTGTTTAAAGTAAGGGCACTTTACTCTTGACATTTTACGGTTTTTTCAATTTTCTGAAAAATCCTATCATTAGATTTTTTTAAAAATACGATATTCTTGCTTAACTAACGTTTCTACATAGGGATTAAGCATTTAGAACGAAATCTAATGTCAGAAAATGGCACTTTACTCTTGACATTTTTCGGTTTTTTCAATTTTCTGGAAAATCCTATCATTAGATTTTTTTAAAAATACGATATTCTTGCTTAACTAACGTTTTTACATAGGGATTAAGCATTTAGAACGAAATCTAATGTAGGAAAATGGTACTTTACTCTTGATCGGTACGTTGGGACTTTGAAAATATTCGGGCGTTCCAATCGCTCGTCTGTTGCATCATAGCGCGTCTCGGCGCAATCGACCGATTCGCTCGACCCATTATTTTCGATTTACGGCTAAAATAAATTTTTCTCATTTTATTCAATAACATATTCTTGCTTAGATAACTTTTTTACATAGGGATTAAGCATTTAGAACGATATAATGTTTAAAATAAGGGCACTTTACTCTTGACATTTTACGGTTTTTTCAATTTTCTGAAAAATCCTATCATTAGATTTTTTTAAAAATACGATAATCTTGCTTAACTAACCTTTCTACATAGGGATTAAGCATTTAGAACGAAATCTAATGTCAGAAAATGGCACTTTACTCTTGACATTTTTCGGTTTTTTCAATTTTCTGGAAAATCCTATCATTAGATTTTTTTTAAAATACGATATTCTTGCTTAACTAACGTTTTTACATAGGGATTAAGCATTTAGAACGAAATCTAATGTAGGAAAATGGTACTTTACTCTTGATCGGTACGTTGGGACTTTGAAAATATTCGGGCGTACGCGGCGCGCTCGGCGCTTCGAACAGCTCCGGTGTCCCCATTATTTTCGATTTACGGCTAAAATAAATTTTTCTAATTTTTTTCAATAACATATTCCTGCTAAAATAACTTTTTTACATAGGGATTAAGCATTTAGAACGATACATTGTTTAAAATAAGGGCACTTTACTCTTGACATTTTACGGTTTTTTCAATTTTCTGAAAAATCCTATCATTAGATTTTTTTAAAAATACGATATTCTTGCTTAACTAACGTTTCTACATAGGGATTAAGCATTTAGAACGAAATCTAATGTCAGAAAATGGCACTTTACTCTTGACATTTTTCGGTTTTTTCAATTTTCTGGAAAATCCTATCATTAGATTTTTTTAAAAATACGATATTCTTGCTTAACTAACGTTTTTACATAGGGATTAAGCATTTAGAACGAAATCTAATGTAGGAAAATGGTACTTTACTCTTGATCGGTACGTTGGGACTTTGAAAATATTCGGGCGTACGCGGCGCGCTCGGCGCTTCGAACAGCTCCGGTGTCCCCATTATTTTCGATTTACGGCTAAAATAAATTTTTCTAATTTTTTTCAATAACATATTCCTGCTAAAATAACTTTTTTACATAGGGATTAAGCATTTAGAACGATACATTGTTTAAAATAAGGGCACTTTACTCTTGACATTTTACGGTTTTTTCAATTTTCTGAAAAATCCTATCATTAGATTTTTTTAAAAATACGATATTCTTGCTTAACTAACGTTTCTACATAGGGATTAAGCATTTAGAACGAAATCTAATGTCAGAAAATGGCACTTTACTCTTGACATTTTTCGGTTTTTTCAATTTTCTGGAAAATCGTATCATTAGATTTTTTTAAAAATACGATATTCTTGCTTAACTAACGTTTTTACATAGGGATTAAGCATTTAGAACGAAATCTAATGTAGGAAAATGGTACTTTACTCTTGATCGGTACGTTGGGACTTAGAAAATATTCGGCCGTACGCGGCGCGTCTCGGCGCTTCGAACAGCTCCGGTGTCCCCATTATTTTCGATTTACGGCTAAAATAAATTTTTCTAATTTTTTTCAATTACATATTCTTGCTTAAATAACTTTTTTACATAGGGATTAAGCATTTAGAACGACATGTTGTTTAAAATAATGGTACTTTACTCTTGTGATTTTTCGGTTTTTTTTGATTATTTTGAAAAATAAATTTTTGTAATTTTTTTAAATACGATATTCGTGATCAGTGAACGATTTCACATATGGATTAAGCATTTAGAATCGTGCGGACGCGTTATTAAAAAAGTTTACTCGATGCGATGGGACTTTAAAAAGTTTGTGAAAATTTTCATATTGGGAAAAAATGTGTAATTTTTTGTCTAGTTTACGGTAGTGTAATTTATTTTAATGTTTACTATAAAAATTTTTTTCGTTCGTTCACGCGCTATGTTACAACAGCACGGCCGGGCGGTCTGTTGCCGCGGCGGTTTACACTCATAAGCGCGCGTGCTAT
>NW_027476235.1:242500-252500 GCF_051020955.1 Megalopta genalis | reverse complement strand
TTGGTGGTAGTAGCAAATACTCCAGCGAGGCCCTGGAGGACTGACGTGGAGAAGGGTTTCGTGTGAACAGCCGTTGCACACGAGTCAGTCGATCCTAAGCCCTAAGAGAAATCCTATGTAGATGAGGTGTCCTAAGACGTTAAACACTTGTAAAAAAAACGCAGCTATTTTATTATTTTTTTTATTATTATATAAATCGCAGCATATTTTGTTATTATATACATGCACAAAAAACACCCATTGGGCGAAAGGGAATCCGGTTTCTATTCCGGAACCCGGCAGCGGAACCGCATACCATTCGGGCCCTCGTAAGAGTGTTCGTCGGGGTAACCCAAAATGACCTGGAGACGCCGTCGGGAGATCCGGGGAGAGTTTTCTTTTCTGTATAAGCGTTCGAGTTCCCTGGAAACCTCTAGCAGGGAGATAGGGTTTGGAACGCGAAGAGCACCGCAGTTGCGGCGGTGTCCGGATCATCCCCTCGGACCTTGAAAATCCAGGAGAGGGCCACGTGGAGGTGTCGCGCCGGTTCGTACCCATATCCGCAGCAGGTCTCCAAGGTAAAGAGCCTCTAGTCGATAGATTAATGTAGGTAAGGGAAGTCGGCAAATTGGATCCGTAACTTCGGGATAAGGATTGGCTCTGAGGAGCGGGGCGTGTCGGGCTTGGTCGGGAAGCGGGTCTGGCTGACGTGCCGGGCCTGGGCGAGGTGAACGGCTCTCGTGGCTGGGATCCGAGCTCGGTCCCGTGCCTTGGCCTCCCGCGGATCTTCCTTGCTGCGAGGCTTCCGTGGCGTTTCCCATCGGTGCGGTCGTCCTCTTCGGCCGCCATTCAACGCTCAGCTCAGAACTGGCACGGACTAGGGCAATCCGACTGTCTAATTAAAACAAAGCATTGCGATGGCCCCCACGGGTGTTGACGCAATGTGATTTCTGCCCAGTGCTCTGAATGTCAACGTGAAGAAATTCAAAAAAGCGCGGGTAAACGGCGGGAGTAACTATGACTCTCTTAAGTTATAGTTGCAGGGACGGTGATGCGCAATATAGACCTCTTGTTAGGTCCATTAGCCTCTCCCGTCCAAGTCTTCCCCACCTCCTATAGGTACCTGCCGGGTCATGCCAACGGGGTTCAGGCGAAAGGCTCGCTTTAAGGGCCTTCGGGCCCATGCACCTGCCCCCCGCCTTCGGGCCGGAGCGAGTCGGCGACACGATTTATCGTGTCGTCCGGGGGAGGGTGGAGCTCTTTAGCTCCCCGGTGCGGCGGGCTGCCACCCCGTCGTACTGGTTTGTCTACAGGCCCAAAAAAAAGAGAAGAAAATTATAATCTCCGGCGAGGGCCTCGGCTCGCCGGACCTGTAGACGAGGCCGTGGCAGCCGCGCCGCCGGTTCCTGCCCCACCGCGGCCTCCCGCCCCCGCCCCAGCCTTTGTTCCACCGAGCCCAATTCCACCACCGACCATCAGTGGTATAGATCCAGGGCCCTCCGGGGCGCGCGTCCCGCTGACCGGCACATTCATGTGTCCGGACTGTTGCCGCACCTTCCCCTCCAAGATTGGATTGGGGGTTCACCGACGTCGCATGCATCCGGACGAGATGAACGCGGAAGTCGACATTGAGCGAGTCAAAAAGCGTTGGAGCGCTGAAGAACTGCGCTTGATGGCGAGGGAGGAAGCACTTGCCGCCACCAGGGGAGTACGGTTCATCAATCAACACCTGATGGCCGTGCTCCCCATGGGACGCACCCTTGAGTCAATCAAGGGTGCGAGGCGTGGAGCGGACTACAAAAATCTTGTAGCCCAAGCGCTCCACGCCCTCCAGGTGGCGGATCACCAACCAGGTGGTTCCTCCCTCCGTTCCGACACGGTTGAGATCCGTGATGATCCGCCGCGGAACGAGGATGTGATGGGGCCAACACCACCTTCGGATCCATCACACCTGCCATCACCTCGCTCAATGCAGGGGAGTGAGAGCCCGCATGACGGATTTCGGACGGCTATCCGGGAACTCCTTCCCGAGGTCGTCCGTATCCAGGGGTTCGGCGCACTCGCGCTCGTTGGAGTCGCAAACAACCTCCTCCACGGGCGCGATGTTGCTGCCGGACTCCATGCGTGGCTCCAGGGAGTTTTCCCTGCTCCTCCCCTGAGACGGCCGCGACCTCCTTGTCCGGATGCATCCATCAGGGTGCCGAAGAAGCGGCAGCGTCGCCGGGATTATGCCCGCGTGCAAACGCTCTTTAAGACAAATATGTCTAGAGCGGCCAGGGAGATCCTCGACGGGGGACCTGGGACACGTTCCCCAGATGTCGCGGCCATGGCTGCGCACTGGGGACCATTCGTGTCCCAGGAGTCCACCCCCGTCGAGCAGTCTAGGCGTTTACCACCAACGCCCTCCCTGGCGCACGTGTGGCACCCGGTGACCTGTGACGACGTCACGTCTGTCACAGTTGCCAATTCTTCGGCACCCGGTATTGATGGCATCACGGCGAGGCAGTGGAAGGCAGTTCCGACGAGCATCAAAGCCGTCTTCTTCAACGCCGTGCTCGCATCGGGTGGTTTCCCTCCGGAAATGCTAATTAGCCGGACCGTGTTCGTTCCCAAGAAGGATGGGTCTTCTGACCCAAATGACTTCCGCCCACTAAGCATCGCATCGGTCATCGTTCGCCATCTCCACAAGATCCTGGCCAAACGTCTCCGTGCGGCCAGGCTTGTGGACGTTAGGCAGCGATGCTTAGATGATGGGTGCGCGGAGAATATAGCTGTGCTGGCTTCGCTGCTCGAAGACGCGCGGAGACGTCTAAGAGAGATCCACGTGGTCTCATTAGACGTCGCCAAGGCGTTCGATGCGGTGAGCCATCACGCTATATCCTCCGTGTTGGGACGAACCGGTCTGCCGGAGGGATTGGTTAGCTACACCACCCGGCTATATGCGAATAGCACCACGGTGTTTGAGGTTGACGGCGCTCGTTCGGAGCCCTTCCACGTAAGCAGGGGTGTGAGGCAGGGGGATCCCCTCTCCACACTCCTGTTTTGCCTCGTCGTTGATGAGGTACTAAGATCGGTACCTAGCGACGTCGGTTACGAGATCGAGGGCTGTCGGGTGAATGCGTTTGCATACGCCGACGATATAGTCCTCGTCTCGTCGACCAGGTTGGGTATGACCGCAGCCCTACGTGAGGTTGAGGCCTGGGCTAAGGAACAGGGGCTCTCGTTCAATGCACGCAAATGCGTGAGTCTCTCCATCGTGCCTGCCGGTAAGCAGAAGAAATACAAGGTCCTGGTCGATCCCCAGTATCGTCTTGCCGGTGGCGAGGAGATTAAACAACTCTCGCCATCCGAGCAATGGCGGTACTTGGGGGTCGATTTCAGGCCTGTAGGACTGAAGCGAGCCGGCAGTGTACTTAACACCGAGATGGAGAGACTAACGAGGGCCCCCTTGAAGCCGCAACAGCGGCTCAAGATACTTAGATCGTTCCTTATCCCGCGGTTCTACCATGCGCTTGTTCTGTCGGGGACAACCCTAGGGAAACTTAGGGCCCTCGACAGGCAAGTTCGCGTGGCCCTCCGTAGGTGGCTGCGGCTCCCGCACGATACCACCGTTGGATACTTCCACACTCCGTGCAGGATGGGAGGCCTCGGCATCCCATCCTTTACCACCACCGTACCGGGACTTATGTACACCCGCCTAGAAAATCTGGCGGCCTCCTCCTCTCCAGCAGTGAAAGCTATTGCCGGGTCCGGCTGGGTCGATAAACGACTCAGCTGGGCCCAGCGGGCCCTTGTGAGGGACGGCATTATGCTGTCCTCCAAGGAGCTGAGAGAGGAGTGGTGGGCTAACCGCCTGTTCCGGTCGGTGGATGGTAACGAGCTACGTGAGTGTGGGAGGTCCAACCTTTCCAACTGGTGGATCGATGCGGGATCCTACGGCATACCCGGACGGGACTATGTCCAATATCATCACGTCCGGGTTAACAGTCTACCCACGCGGATACGCACGTCACGTGGTATCCGTCGCGAGACCAGAGAGCTGCAGTGTCGGGCGGGCTGTCGGGCAACCGAGACGTCCGCCCATGTCATTCAGGCATGCCACCGTACACACGGCGGTCGCATTAAGCGACATGATGCCGTGTGTGCGGTATTAGCCTCTGGTCTCCGCGACGCGGGGTGGACTGTTGCCGTAGAGCCTCGGTTCCACACATCGTGTGGACTGAGGAAACCCGACCTGGTCGCTACAAGGTGCGGCAACATCAGCGTGATAGACGCGCAGGTGGTCAGCGGAGCAACATCCTTGGACGACCATCACGAGAGAAAGAGGGGGTATTACTCGGAGAATGCTGATATTGTTCGCCAACTAGCGGACAATGCACGCATTTCTCCGAGTGATATCTCCTTCTCCTCGTGCACACTCTCCTGGCGGGGAGTGTGGTCGTCCAGATCCGCTGACTACCTCCTGGATCTTGGGCTCCCTAGGAGGTTACTCTGTGGCATCACCACTAGGGTCCTCCAGGGAAGCCACACTAATTGGGTACGGTGGAACAAAATGGCTGGGCTGTGTGGGCGGGTGGGGCTCCCGCGGGTTGGGGTTGGGTAATCGGTGGTGGGGCGCTAATGCGCCTTTATTTCCCTGGGTTACCCGTCCCCACACCACCATAATGACGGGCAATATGCCACTTTCTGCAGCCAAAGTTGCTGTTGGGGGGGGGGTTTTAGCCGGTAGTCCGGAAACGGGAGTCCGGCACACCCCTCTCTAACAACAGAGGGAGTGCATAAATGCATTTCCCCCCCTAGGCAAAAAAAAAAAAAAAAAAAAAAAAAAAAAAAAAAAAAAAAAAAAAAAAATAGCCAAATGCCTCGTCATCTAATTAGTGACGCGCATGAATGGATTAACGAGATTCCCATCTGTCCCTATCTACTGGACTCCGCTCTCAACCGCCGTGGTGAACGGACGTGCGACAAGTCGCTCCGAAGTTAATCCGCGTCGTTTCGTAAACGGTAGTTTAAAAGTGACAAAAATTAAAAATTTTTTGTATCAACGTGCAGTGTTTTTTACCAACAACAACCTTGTGCAGTTCATTTGTTGATTGTTTTAACGTTAAAAAAGTTATAAGCATAAACATTTACTTTAAATTGTTCGCGTCCGTAAATTTTGACTACCTGCGCCGTCCCGGATTACAAGGGTCGCCGGCCAGGTAACGGTACCGCTTAACGGTAAAAGTAACGGTTTCTCGGCCTGTAGTACATTCCTCCGCGAAAACTCCTTAGCAACCGTCCCTAGTTACGCGCAAATTTCTTGATACGTACATTATTTATCACGTGTGAGTTTCCAAAAATCCGAAGAAAAAAATCCGTGTGCAACTCCTAGACGACCTGGACGCCAGCCCAGCAGCCAACCGCCAGCCGACAAACCCACCACCTCGCCAGCCGACCACAACAGACAGGATGGAAGCCGATACATCCGATACAGAGGGCTACATCAAAGTAAGTAAACGCAACAGAAAAAATAAACGTAGAATAGTCTCCGACGCAGAATTAGACTCTGACACCCCGCTAACCAACGTGCCCTCTCAAAAGCCCCCCAAAACCCGGAGAAAATCCGAAGCCCCTTCTCCGCCCCCGGTCACACCTGCCCCCAACAATCCGCAAAACAACAGCAGCAAGACGGCCGCCGTCACTCCCTCCCCCGATCTCACCGCGAACGAACTTCGCTTAAAATCCGAAAAGGTCTCAATGGCCTTATTGAACTTCTTAATGGACCAGGACAACGGTCTCTATCCCGAAGCATCGCAGTTTATCGCCAGTAAACTCGCGAAACTGCAAAGTATCCTTGGAGCGTCCCTCCTCCGCTGCAGTAACCTCGAGGGCCAAATCCACGCCATCACCTCCGAAAATAAAATGCAGCGCAAGACCCTCGAGACAGTCACTGAAAAGTGTCAAGTCTCGAAAGAACCCTCCCGACCCACCACCTACGCCGAAAGAGTCGGAGTCCGCTCCAAAACTGCGGCTCTTTCAAATTTAAAACAGAACCCTCCTAGCGCGATCACGATCCTTCCACAGGATCCCAAGGTCTTCGAATCCAGTGAGAAGACCAAGGAAGCAGTCCTGAAGCTCGTTTCCCCTTCCGAGAACAAATTGCAAATAAAGAGCATCAGGAGGATCCAGGGCAACGGGATCCTAGTCGAGTCCTCTAAAAATTCTGACCTAACCACCCTTCAAGGCAACGCGCAGTTGAAAGCTGCCGGCCTAATAGTAGGAGCCCCGCTAAAGAAAAATCCCAGAATAATATTGTACGACGTCCCGAAACTCGAGAGTGACGAAGCCACACTTAAGGCTATCGTCAACCAGAATCTCGACGGCCCCGAAAAATCTATTTCCCAACAGATCAAACTCGCATTTAAATCAGGCGACAAAAACAGAGATAGATGCAACTGGATTCTAGAAGTGTCTAAACAGGCCCGCGACATCCTCGTCAAGAAAGAGCGAGTCTACGTCGCATGGAATTGTTGCCGCGTCAACGATTACATCGCGGCGACCCGCTGTTACAAGTGCCACAGCTTCGGTCACACGACGAAATACTGCCGCGCCGAGAAAGACATTTGTGGTCATTGCGCCGAGCAAGACCACACTTTCAAAACATGCCCAAACAAGGCCAAACCGTCCTGCTGCCATAATTGCCAGAAAACCGGCAAACCCGCCACCCACTCTGTCACCCACAGCGAATGTCCGGCATACATCGCTGCTATAAATCAGGTCCTCGCTCGCACGGATTATGGTTTATAAACCTAACCACTCCCAATCCATGCCCACCCTTAAAATAGGCCAAGTATCCACTAGACGCAACACAAGTAGCACGCGAATCCTAAAAGTAGCACAAATAAACGCCGGAGGTTCTAAGACAGTAACTGACGAACTCAGACAGATAGCGACAAACAAAAAGATAGATATACTCTTGCTTCAGGAGCCCTACAGTAACGCGAACTCCATCCCAGGCTTCGGAATTACTACAAAAATCATAACCGACAAAAAACGCTTTTCAAAAATCTCTACCGCGGACAAAATTAAATCAGCAATAGTTATTTTCAACACCGAAATAGAAGCCCTTAAGATCGCACAAATAAGCAACACCCATTGCACATGCGTAGAAATCTGCACGAAAGACGACAGATTCTACATAATCAACGCGTATCTCCAATTTTGCGAAAACATAGACTCATACTTAGCCCACCTAGATAAAGCAATTACAACTCTCAAGGGGCATAAAATAATAATTAGCTTAGATTCAAACGCGAACTCCCCCCTCTGGTTCAGCAAACGCACAGATCCTCGAGGAGAGACAATGGAAGATTTCATCTCCCAACACAGACTCTTCGTAGTTAATAAGCCTTCCGCAACCTTCACATTCAACACACCTAGAGGAACTTCTAACATTGATCTCACTCTAGCGTGTGCAAACTCATTCGACAAAATCAGGTGTTGGTCGGTACATGACAGTACGACCACGAGCGACCACAGTCTAATAACCTATTCCATCCAACTATTCCACACTTCTAGCCGACCAGTCAGAACCAATAGGTTCAACGTTAAAAAAGCAGACTGGGACAAATTTCACCACTGTCTCTCCAACAAAACTACAAACGACCCGCCCCCCTTAGAAACCTCAACTCCAGAATCACTCGCCGCGAAAATAGAAAATAAAATCATAACAGCAGCAGAACAATCCATCCCGCAAAAAACACGCTTCCCGAAATCCGTCCCTTGGTGGACTCCGCAACTAAGCAAACTTAGAAAAGAGGTCACTGAGGCAAGACGTATCTATCAAAGAACAAAAACGAAATCGGTAAGGCAATCCTTAGGAGAGTCTTATCGAACCCTCCGAAATAAATATATATCAAAAATTAGATCCGCGAAACTCAAAAGCTGGAGAAACTTCGTCTCCAAGGAAGGAAACGAAAACGCATGGGGAATAACATACAAAATAGCAAACAAAAAACTAAAAGCAGACAAAGTATGCGAAAGTATACAAATACAAGGTGAACAAACAATCACACTACGCGACACAATAGACAAACTCTTAGCCCACCTAGTTCCAGACGATAACACGACCAACGAAACAAACAGACAAATTAACATCCGACTGGAGACGTCGTCACCTCCAGCCACGGAAAATTCTCCCCCATTCTTAAAAACAGACATAGCCACAATAGTAAAATCCCTTAAACCGAATAAAGCCCCCGGACACGACCGACTAGAAAACGTAATCATTAAGCGGGCCTGGACTACCCTACATGGGGAAATCACAGAACTGTTTAATGATTGCCTAACCCACGGCGTATTCCCAAAACAATGGAAGCGTGCTCAGATTCGTGTGCTACTTAAAGGAAAAGAGAAAGAGGAGAGCGATCCTAAGTCCTATAGGCCGATCTCTCTCCTCCCAGTCCTCGGCAAAATTCTGGAAAAGCTTATGGCCAATAAGATCCACTGCCTTCTGCACAACCATGAGCTCACCTCTGATAGACAATTCGGATTCAAACCCGGAAGGTCAACAGAGGACGCCATGGTTGAATTAAGAAAACATGTAACTTACTCTCGGAACAAATATATGATAGGTCTGCTCTTCGACATCTCAGGAGCTTTCGATTCGGTATGGTGGCCCAGCATCCTCTGGAACCTAAAAAATAGAAATTGTCCGCAAAATATATACAAAGTTATTCAAAGTTACCTCTCTGACCGAACAGCAGAGATAGTCACCTCTAGCTTCATATCCCGCAAATCAGTAAACAAAGGTTGCCCTCAAGGTTCTATCCTGGGACCCATGTTCTGGAACTTAATATTCGACGAACTTCTAAATCGCCTAAATAGTCTAGGCCACAAAGTCATTGCTTACGCGGACGACCTAATAGTCCTCACTTCAGGAGACTCTAGATTACAGTTGGAAACAACTGCAAACTCCATCACAGCCACAATCTTAGAATGGTGTAGGGAACAAAAACTCCAAATTTCATCACAGAAATCAGAAATGATTCTGCTAAAAGGCTTTCTAGATATTAGAAGACCTCCCACAGTCAAGATCGGGAACAGCTCACTTAAAATGAAAAACTCCGTTAAATATCTCGGTGTCAAATTTGGCACAAGATTAAACATAACTCCTCACCTGCAACTAATATCAAATAAAAGCAAAATGATATTTCACGCTCTTGCTACAATTGCCAAAGCCAACTGGGGACTTAACCACAAGACCCTAGCTACTATTTACAACGGAGTCTTTGTTCCTATACTCACCTACGCCGCTGCTGCCTGGTCAGACAAGGTTAACAATTCACATCACATTAGACTCTTACACAAAACTCAAAGACATGCCCTTATCAGAGTTTCAAAATCATATAGAACAATCTCATACGATGCCCTAATGGTAATCACAGGCGCAATACCGATAGAACTACTCTTAGAGGAGAGAAGAGCAAAATACAATCTAAGCAGAAATCAAAATTTCAAAATCCGAAACTTAGAATTCACAACACTACAACCAACACCATCCATAGAAATAAAAAACAAACTGCAAAAAGACATCCGGGAGCAGACTCTCGATGCCTGGCAGGAAATTTGGACCAACTCAACAAAAGGCCAGATAACACATGAGTTTTTCGGGAACGTTCGCCAAAGACTTGAAGCAAACTGGGTGGTCCTAAACCACTACGTCGTACAACTTCTATCTGGTCACGGTAACATAAGGAACATATTAAAAAGCATGAAATCCTTAGAATCAGACATCTGCGATTGTGGGCGGGCGGACAATGTACATCACATTGTCTTCGACTGCCCACACCTACGCAAAGAAAGAGAAACCCTTATGGTAGCCGTCACCAGTACAGGCATAAACTGGCCTTGCCAGCTCAGAGAACTCGTTCTAGAGGACACATTCGGACACTTCACCAAATTCGCAATAGCAGTATTGAAATATAGAGAGAACATTACATTAGAAAACGTTAGTGGAACTTAGGATCAACCCAGACCC
>NW_027476235.1:200000-237500 GCF_051020955.1 Megalopta genalis | reverse complement strand
ATCTAGAAAGAGACAGAGACAGTCGATCCGCGTTATGTTAAATATCTCAAGGTTCCCGATTCCACAAAATTATAAAAAGTATACGGCTGTGTAGCGGGGATCAAAACGAGTAATTTCATGTATAAAGTTTAATTAAACTCCCAATAGTTTGCCGGGAAACATCGATTATTCCGATCTAGAAAGAGACAGAGACAGTCGATCCGCGTTATGTTAAATATTTCAAGGTTCCCGATTCCACAAAATTATAAAAAGTATACGGCTGTGTAGCGGGGATCAAAACGAGTAATTTCGTGTATAAAGTTTAATTAATCTCCCATTACTTTGCCGGGAAACATCGATTATTCCGATCTAGAAAGAGACAGAGATAGACGATCCGCGTTATGTTAAATATCTCCAGGTTACCGATTCCACAAAATTATAAAAAGTATACGGCTGTGTAGCGGGGATCAAAACGAGTAATTTCGTGTATAAAGTTTAATTAATCTCCCAATAGTTTGCCGGGAAACATCGATTATTCCGATCTAGAAAGAGACAGAGACAGTCGATCCGCGTTATGTTAAATATTTCAAGGTTCCCGATTCCATAAAATTATAAAAAGTATACGGCTGTGTAGCGGGGACCAAAACGAGTAATTTCATGTATAAAGTTTAATTAATATCCCATTAGTTTGCCGGGAAACATCGATTATTCCGATCTAGAAAGAGACAGAGACAGTCGATCCGCGTTATGTTAAATATTTCAAGGTTCCCGATTCCACAAAATTATAAAAAGTATACGGCTGTGTAGCAGGGATCAAAACGAGTAATTTCGTGTATAAAGTTTAATTAATATCCCATTAGTTTGCCGGGAAACATCGATTATTCCGATCTAGAAAGAGACAGAGACAGTCGATCCGCGTTATGTTAAATATTTCAAGGTTCCCGATTCCACAAAATTATAAAAAGTATACGGCTGTGTAGAGGGGATCAAAACGAGTAATTTCATGTATAAAGTTTAATTAAACTCCCAATAGTTTGCCGGGAAACATCGATTATTCCGATCTAGAAAGAGACAGAGACAGTCGATCCGCGTTATGTTAAATATTTCAAGGTTCCCGATTCCACAAAATTATAAAAAGTATACGGCTGTGTAGCGGGGATCAAAACGAGTAATTTCGTGTATAAAGTTTAATTAATCTCCCATTACTTTGCCGGGAAACATCGATTATTCCGATCTAGAAAGAGACAGAGATAGACGATCCGCGTTATGTTAAATATCTCCAGGTTACCGATTCCACAAAATTATAAAAAGCATACGGCTGTGTAGCGGGGATCAAAACGAGTAATTTCGTGTATAAAGTTTAATTAATCTCCCAATAGTTTGCCGGGAAACATCGATTATTCCGATCTAGAAAGAGACAGAGACAGTCGATCCGCGTTATGTTAAATATTTCAAGGTTCCCGATTCCATAAAATTATAAAAAGTATACGGCTGTGTAGCGGGGACCAAAACGAGTAATTTCATGTATAAAGTTTAATTAATATCCCATTAGTTTGCCGGGAAACATCGATTATTCCGATCTAGAAAGAGACAGAGACAGTCGATCCGCGTTATGTTAAATATTTCAAGGTTCCCGATTCCACAAAATTATAAAAAGTATACGGCTGTGTAGCAGGGATCAAAACGAGTAATTTCGTGTATAAAGTTTAATTAATATCCCATTAGTTTGCCGGGAAACATCGATTATTCCGATCTAGAAAGAGACAGAGACAGTCGATCCGCGTTATGTTAAATATTTCAAGGTTCCCGATTCCACAAAATTATAAAAAGTATACGGCTGTGTAGCGGGGATCAGAACGAGTAATTTCATGTATAAAGTTTAATTAAACTCCCAATAGTTTGCCGGGAAACATCGATTCTTCCGATCTAGAAAGAGACAGAGACAGTCGATCCGCGTTATGATAAATATTTCGAGGTTCCCGATTCCACAAAATTATAAAAAGTATACGGCTGTGTAGCGGGGACCAAAACGAGTAATTTCATGTATAAAGTTTAATTAAACTCCCAATAGTTTGCCGGGAAACATCGATTCTTCCGATCTAGAAAGAGACAGAGACAGTCGATCCGCGTTATGATAAATATTTCGAGGTTCCCGATTCCACAAAATTATAAAAAGTATACGGCTGTGTAGCGGGGATCAAAACGAGTAATTTCATGTATAAAGTTTAATTAAACTTCCAATAGTTTGTCGGGAAACATCGATAGTTCGATCGCGCGAGAGAGACAGAGAAACGAACAGACTTCTTTTCGATTTACGGCTAAAATAAATTTTTCTAATTTTTTTCAATAACATATTCTTGCTTAGATAACTTTTTTACATAGGGATTAAGCATTTAGAACGATGCATTGTTTAAAGTAAGGGCACTTTACTCTTGACATTTTACGGTTTTTTCAATTTTCTGAAAAATCCTATCATTAGATTTTTTTAAAAATACGATATTCTTGCTTAACTAACGTTTCTACATAGGGATTAAGCATTTAGAACGAAATCTAATGTCAGAAAATGGCACTTTACTCTTGACATTTTTCGGTTTTTTCAATTTTCTGGAAAATCCTATCATTAGATTTTTTTAAAAATACGATATTCTTGCTTAACTAACGTTTCTACATAGGGATTAAGCATTTAGAACGAAATCTAATGTAGGAAAATGGTACTTTACTCTTGATCGGTACGTTGGGACTTTGAAAATATTCGGGCGTTCCAATCGCTCGTCTGTTGCATCATAGCGCGTCTCGGCGCAATCGAGCGATTCGCTCGACCCATTATTTTCGATTTACGGCTAAAATAAATTTTTCTCATTTTATTCAATAACATATTCTTGCTTAGATAACTTTTTTACATAGGGATTAAGCATTTAGAACGATATAATGTTTAAAATAAGGGCACTTTACTCTTGACATTTTTCGGTTTTTTCAATTTTCTGGAAAATCCTATCATTAGATTTTTTTAAAAATACGATATTCTTGCTTAACTAACGTTTTTACATAGGGATTAAGCATTTAGAACGAAATCTAATGTAGGAAAATGGTACTTTACTCTTGATCGGTACGTTGGGACTTTGAAAATATTCGGGCGTTCCAATCGCTCGTCTGTTGCATCATAGCGCGTCTCGGCGCAATCGACCGATTCGCTCGATCCATTATTTTCGATTTACGGCTAAAATAAATTTTTCTAATTTTTTTCAATAACATATTCCTGCTTAAATAACTTTTTTACATAGGGATTAAGCATTTAGAACGATACATTGTTTAAAATAAGGGCACTTTACTCTTGACATTTTACGGTTTTTTCAATCTTCTGAAAAATCCTATCATTAGATTTTTTTAAAAATACGATATTCTTGCTTAACTAACGTTTCTACATAGGGATTAAGCATTTAGAACGAAATCTAATGTCAGAAAATGGCACTTTACTCTTGACATTTTTCGGTTTTTTCAATTTTCTGGAAAATCCTATCATTAGATTTTTTTAAAAATACGATATTCTTGCTTAACTAACGTTTCTACATAGGGATTAAGCATTTAGAACGAAATCTAATGTAGGAAAATGGTACTTTACTCTTGATCGGTACGTTGGGACTTTGAAAATATTCGGGCGTTCCAATCGCTCGTCTGTTGCATCATAGCGCGTCTCGGCGCAATCGACCGATTCGCTCGATCCATTATTTTCGATTTACGGCTAAAATAAATTTTTCTAATTTTTTTCAATAACATATTCCTGCTTAAATAACTTTTTTACATAGGGATTAAGCATTTAGAACGATACATTGTTTAAAGTAAGGGCACTTTACTCTTGACATTTTACGGTTTTTTCAATTTTCTGAAAAATCCTATCATTAGATTTTTTTAAAAATACGATATTCTTGCTTAACTAACGTTTCTACATAGGGATTAAGCATTTAGAACGAAATCTAATGTCAGAAAATGGCACTTTACTCTTGACATTTTTCGGTTTTTTCAATTTTCTGGAAAATCCTATCATTAGATTTTTTTAAAAATACGATATTCTTGCTTAACTAACGTTTTTACATAGGGATTAAGCATTTAGAACGAAATCTAATATAGGAAAATGGTACTTTACTCTTGATCGGTACGTTGGGACTTTGAAAATATTCGGGCGTTCCAATCGCTCGTCTGTTGCATCATAGCGCGTCTCGGCGCAATCGAGCGATTCGCTCGACCCATTATTTTCGATTTACGGCTAAAATAAATTTTTCTAATTTTTTTCAATAACATATTCCTGCTTAAATAACTTTTTTACATAGGGATTAAGCATTTAGAACGATGCATTGTTTAAAGTAAGGGCACTTTACTCTTGACATTTTACGGTTTTTTCAATTTTCTGAAAAATCCTATCATTAGATTTTTTTAAAAATACGATATTCTTGCTTAACTAACGTTTCTACATAGGGATTAAGCATTTAGAACGAAATCTAATGTCAGAAAATGGCACTTTACTCTTGACATTTTTCGGTTTTTTCAATTTTCTGGAAAATCCTATCATTAGATTTTTTTAAAAATACGATATTCTTGCTTAACTAACGTTTTTACATAGGGATTAAGCATTTAGAACGAAATCTAATGTAGGAAAATGGTACTTTACTCTTGATCGGTACGTTGGGACTTTGAAAATATTCGGGCGTTCCAATCGCTCGTCTGTTGCATCATAGCGCGTCTCGGCGCAATCGAGCGATTCGCTCGACCCATTATTTTCGATTTACGGCTAAAATAAATTTTTCTCATTTTATTCAATAACATATTCTTGCTTAGATAACTTTTTTACATAGGGATTAAGCATTTAGAACGATATAATGTTTAAAATAAGGGCACTTTACTCTTGACATTTTACGGTTTTTTCAATTTTCTGAAAAATCCTATCATTAGATTTTTTTAAAAATACGATATTCTTGCTTAACTAACGTTTCTACATAGGGATTAAGCATTTAGAACGAAATCTAATGTCAGAAAATGGCACTTTACTCTTGACATTTTTCGGTTTTTTCAATTTTCTGGAAAATCCTATCATTAGATTTTTTTAAAAATACGATATTCTTGCTTAACTAACGTTTCTACATAGGGATTAAGCATTTAGAACGAAATCTAATGTAGGAAAATGGTACTTTACTCTTGATCGGTACGTTGGGACTTTGAAAATATTCGGGCGTTCCAATCGCTCGTCTGTTGCATCATAGCGCGTCTCGGCGCAATCGAGCGATTCGCTCGACCCATTATTTTCGATTTACGGCTAAAATAAATTTTTCTCATTTTATTCAATAACATATTCTTGCTTAGATAACTTTTTTACATAGGGATTAAGCATTTAGAACGATATAATGTTTAAAATAAGGGCACTTTACTCTTGACATTTTTCGGTTTTTTCAATTTTCTGGAAAATCCTATCATTAGATTTTTTTAAAAATACGATATTCTTGCTTAACTAACGTTTTTACATAGGGATTAAGCATTTAGAACGAAATCTAATGTAGGAAAATGGTACTTTACTCTTGATCGGTACGTTGGGACTTTGAAAATATTCGGGCGTTCCAATCGCTCGTCTGTTGCATCATAGCGCGTCTCGGCGCAATCGACCGATTCGCTCGATCCATTATTTTCGATTTACGGCTAAAATAAATTTTTCTAATTTTTTTCAATAACATATTCCTGCTTAAATAACTTTTTTACATAGGGATTAAGCATTTAGAACGATACATTGTTTAAAATAAGGGCACTTTACTCTTGACATTTTACGGTTTTTTCAATCTTCTGAAAAATCCTATCATTAGATTTTTTTAAAAATACGATATTCTTGCTTAACTAACGTTTCTACATAGGGATTAAGCATTTAGAACGAAATCTAATGTCAGAAAATGGCACTTTACTCTTGACATTTTTCGGTTTTTTCAATTTTCTGGAAAATCCTATCATTAGATTTTTTTAAAAATACGATATTCTTGCTTAACTAACGTTTTTACATAGGGATTAAGCATTTAGAACGAAATCTAATGTAGGAAAATGGTACTTTACTCTTGATCGGTACGTTGGGACTTTGAAAATATTCGGGCGTTCCAATCGCTCGTCTGTTGCATCATAGCGCGTCTCGGCGCAATCGAGCGATTCGCTCGATCCATTATTTTCGATTTACGGCTAAAATAAATTTTTCTAATTTTTTTCAATAACATATTCCTGCTTAAATAACTTTTTTACATAGGGATTAAGCATTTAGAACGATACATTGTTTAAAATAAGGGCACTTTACTCTTGACATTTTACGGTTTTTTCAATTTTCTGAAAAATCCTATCATTAGATTTTTTTAAAAATACGATATTCTTGCTTAACTAACGTTTCTACATAGGGATTAAGCATTTAGAACGAAATCTAATGTCAGAAAATGGCACTTTACTCTTGACATTTTTCGGTTTTTTCATTTTTCTGGAAAATCCTATCATTAGATTTTTTTTAAAATACGATATTCTTGCTTAACTAACGTTTTTACATAGGGATTAAGCATTTAGAACGAAATCTAATGTAGGAAAATGGTACTTTACTCTTGATCGGTACGTTGGGACTTTGAAAATATTCGGGGGTTCCAATCGCTCGTCTGTTGCATCATAGCGCGTCTCGGCGCAATCGACCGATTCGCTCGATCCATTATTTTCGATTTACGGCTAAAATAAATTTTTCTAATTTTTTTCAATAACATATTCCTGCTTAAATAACTTTTTTACATAGGGATTAAGCATTTAGAACGATACATTGTTTAAAATAAGGGCACTTTACTCTTGACATTTTACGGTTTTTTCAATTTTCTGAAAAATCCTATCATTAGATTTTTTTAAAAATACGATATTCTTGCTTAACTAACGTTTGTACATAGGGATTAAGCATTTAGAACGAAATCTAATGTCAGAAAATGGCACTTTACTCTTGACATTTTTCGGTTTTTTCATTTTTCTGGAAAATCCTATCATTAGATTTTTTTTAAAATACGATATTCTTGCTTAACTAACGTTTTTACATAGGGATTAAGCATTTAGAACGAAATCTAATGTAGGAAAATGGTACTTTACTCTTGATCGGTACGTTGGGACTTTGAAAATATTCGGGCGTTCCAATCGCTCGTCTGTTGCATCATAGCGCGTCTCGGCGCAATCGACCGATTCGCTCGATCCATTATTTTCGATTTACGGCTAAAATAAATTTTTCTAATTTTTTTCAATAACATATTCCTGCTTAAATAACTTTTTTACATAGGGATTAAGCATTTAGAACGATACATTGTTTAAAATAAGGGCACTTTACTCTTGACATTTTACGGTTTTTCAATCTTCTGAAAAATCCTATCATTAGATTTTTTTAAAAATACGATATTCTTGCTTAACTAACGTTTCTACATAGGGATTAAGCATTTAGAACGAAATCTAATGTCAGAAAATGGCACTTTACTCTTGACATTTTTCGGTTTTTTCAATTTTCTGGAAAATCCTATCATTAGATTTTTTTAAAAATACGATATTCTTGCTTAACTAACGTTTCTACATAGGGATTAAGCATTTAGAACGAAATCTAATGTAGGAAAATGGTACTTTACTCTTGATCGGTACGTTGGGACTTTGAAAATATTCGGGCGTTCCAATCGCTCGTCTGTTGCATCATAGCGCGTCTCGGCGCAATCGAGCGATTCGCTCGATCCATTATTTTCGATTTACGGCTAAAATAAATTTTTCTAATTTTTTTCAATAACATATTCCTGCTTAAATAACTTTTTTACATAGGGATTAAGCATTTAGAACGATACATTGTTTAAAATAAGGGCACTTTACTCTTGACATTTTACGGTTTTTTCAATTTTCTGAAAAATCCTATCATTAGATTTTTTTAAAAATACGATATTCTTGCTTAACTAACGTTTCTACATAGGGATTAAGCATTTAGAACGAAATCTAATGTCAGAAAATGGCACTTTACTCTTGACATTTTTCGGTTTTTTCAATTTTCTGGAAAATCGTATCATTAGATTTTTTTAAAAATACGATATTCTTGCTTAACTAACGTTTTTACATAGGGATTAAGCATTTAGAACGATGCATTGTTTAAAGTAAGGGCACTTTACTCTTGACATTTTACGGTTTTTTCAATTTTCTGAAAAATCCTATCATTAGATTTTTTTAAAAATACGATATTCTTGCTTAACTAACGTTTCTACATAGGGATTAAGCATTTAGAACGAAATCTAATGTCAGAAAATGGCACTTTACTCTTGACATTTTTCGGTTTTTTCAATTTTCTGGAAAATCCTATCATTAGATTTTTTTAAAAATACGATATTCTTGCTTAACTAACGTTTTTACATAGGGATTAAGCATTTAGAACGAAATCTAATGTAGGAAAATGGTACTTTACTCTTGATCGGTACGTTGGGACTTTGAAAATATTCGGGCGTTCCAATCGCTCGTCTGTTGCATCATAGCGCGTCTCGGCGCAATCGAGCGATTCGCTCGACCCATTATTTTCGATTTACGGCTAAAATAAATTTTTCTCATTTTATTCAATAACATATTCTTGCTTAGATAACTTTTTTACATAGGGATTAAGCATTTAGAACGATATAATGTTTAAAATAAGGGCACTTTACTCTTGACATTTTACGGTTTTTTCAATTTTCTGAAAAATCCTATCATTAGATTTTTTTAAAAATACGATATTCTTGCTTAACTAACGTTTCTACATAGGGATTAAGCATTTAGAACGAAATCTAATGTCAGAAAATGGCACTTTACTCTTGACATTTTTCGGTTTTTTCAATTTTCTGGAAAATCCTATCATTAGATTTTTTTAAAAATACGATATTCTTGCTTAACTAACGTTTCTACATAGGGATTAAGCATTTAGAACGAAATCTAATGTAGGAAAATGGTACTTTACTCTTGATCGGTACGTTGGGACTTTGAAAATATTCGGGCGTTCCAATCGCTCGTCTGTTGCATCATAGCGCGTCTCGGCGCAATCGAGCGATTCGCTCGACCCATTATTTTCGATTTACGGCTAAAATAAATTTTTCTCATTTTATTCAATAACATATTCTTGCTTAGATAACTTTTTTACATAGGGATTAAGCATTTAGAACGATATAATGTTTAAAATAAGGGCACTTTACTCTTGACATTTTTCGGTTTTTTCAATTTTCTGGAAAATCCTATCATTAGATTTTTTTAAAAATACGATATTCTTGCTTAACTAACGTTTCTACATAGGGATTAAGCATTTAGAACGAAATCTAATGTCAGAAAATGGCACTTTACTCTTGACATTTTTCGGTTTTTTCATTTTTCTGGAAAATCCTATCATTAGATTTTTTTTAAAATACGATATTCTTGCTTAACTAACGTTTTTACATAGGGATTAAGCATTTAGAACGAAATCTAATGTAGGAAAATGGTACTTTACTCTTGATCGGTACGTTGGGACTTTGAAAATATTCGGGGGTTCCAATCGCTCGTCTGTTGCATCATAGCGCGTCTCGGCGCAATCGACCGATTCGCTCGATCCATTATTTTCGATTTACGGCTAAAATAAATTTTTCTAATTTTTTTCAATAACATATTCCTGCTTAAATAACTTTTTTACATAGGGATTAAGCATTTAGAACGATACATTGTTTAAAATAAGGGCACTTTACTCTTGACATTTTACGGTTTTTTCAATTTTCTGAAAAATCCTATCATTAGATTTTTTCAAAAATACGATATTCTTGCTTAACTAACGTTTCTACATAGGGATTAAGCATTTAGAACGAAATCTAATGTCAGAAAATGGCACTTTACTCTTGACATTTTTCGGTTTTTTCATTTTTCTGGAAAATCCTATCATTAGATTTTTTTAAAAATACGATATTCTTGCTTAACTAACATTTTTACATAGGGATTAAGCATTTAGAACGAAATCTAATGTAGGAAAATGGTACTTTACTCTTGATCGGTACGTTGGGACTTTGAAAATATTCGGGCGTTCCAATCGCTCGTCTGTTGCATCATAGCGCGTCTCGGCGCAATCGACCGATTCGCTCGATCCATTATTTTCGATTTACGGCTAAAATAAATTTTTCTAATTTTTTTCAATAACATATTCCTGCTTAAATAACTTTTTTACATAGGGATTAAGCATTTAGAACGATACATTGTTTAAAATAAGGGCACTTTACTCTTGACATTTTACGGTTTTTTCAATCTTCTGAAAAATCCTATCATTAGATTTTTTTAAAAATACGATATTCTTGCTTAACTAACGTTTCTACATAGGGATTAAGCATTTAGAACGAAATCTAATGTCAGAAAATGGCACTTTACTCTTGACATTTTTCGGTTTTTTCAATTTTCTGGAAAATCCTATCATTAGATTTTTTTAAAAATACGATATTCTTGCTTAACTAACGTTTCTACATAGGGATTAAGCATTTAGAACGAAATCTAATGTAGGAAAATGGTACTTTACTCTTGATCGGTACGTTGGGACTTTGAAAATATTCGGGCGTTCCAATCGCTCGTCTGTTGCATCATAGCGCGTCTCGGCGCAATCGAGCGATTCGCTCGACCCATTATTTTCGATTTACGGCTAAAATAAATTTTTCTCATTTTATTCAATAACATATTCTTGCTTAGATAACTTTTTTACATAGGGATTAAGCATTTAGAACGATATAATGTTTAAAATAAGGGCACTTTACTCTTGACATTTTTCGGTTTTTTCAATTTTCTGGAAAATCCTATCATTAGGTTTTTTTAAAAATACGATATTCTTGCTTAACTAACGTTTTTACATAGGGATTAAGCATTTAGAACGAAATCTAATGTAGGAAAATGGTACTTTACTCTTGATCGGTACGTTGGGACTTTGAAAATATTCGGGCGTTCCAATCGCTCGTCTGTTGCATCATAGCGCGTCTCGGCGCAATCGACCGATTCGCTCGATCCATTATTTTCGATTTACGGCTAAAATAAATTTTTCTAATTTTTTTCAATAACATATTCCTGCTTAAATAACTTTTTTACATAGGGATTAAGCATTTAGAACGATACATTGTTTAAAATAAGGGCACTTTACTCTTGACATTTTACGGTTTTTTCAATCTTCTGAAAAATCCTATCATTAGATTTTTTTAAAAATACGATATTCTTGCTTAACTAACGTTTCTACATAGGGATTAAGCATTTAGAACGAAATCTAATGTCAGAAAATGGCACTTTACTCTTGACATTTTTCGGTTTTTTCAATTTTCTGGAAAATCCTATCATTAGATTTTTTTAAAAATACGATATTCTTGCTTAACTAACGTTTTTACATAGGGATTAAGCATTTAGAACGAAATCTAATGTAGGAAAATGGTACTTTACTCTTGATCGGTACGTTGGGACTTTGAAAATATTCGGGCGTTCCAATCGCTCGTCTGTTGCATCATAGCGCGTCTCGGCGCAATCGAGCGATTCGCTCGATCCATTATTTTCGATTTACGGCTAAAATAAATTTTTCTAATTTTTTTCAATAACATATTCCTGCTTAAATAACTTTTTTACATAGGGATTAAGCATTTAGAACGATACATTGTTTAAAATAAGGGCACTTTACTCTTGACATTTTACGGTTTTTTCAATTTTCTGAAAAATCCTATCATTAGATTTTTTTAAAAATACGATATTCTTGCTTAACTAACGTTTCTACATAGGGATTAAGCATTTAGAACGAAATCTAATGTCAGAAAATGGCACTTTACTCTTGACATTTTTCGGTTTTTTCATTTTTCTGGAAAATCCTATCATTAGATTTTTTTTAAAATACGATATTCTTGCTTAACTAACGTTTTTACATAGGGATTAAGCATTTAGAACGAAATCTAATGTAGGAAAATGGTACTTTACTCTTGATCGGTACGTTGGGACTTTGAAAATATTCGGGGGTTCCAATCGCTCGTCTGTTGCATCATAGCGCGTCTCGGCGCAATCGACCGATTCGCTCGATCCATTATTTTCGATTTACGGCTAAAATAAATTTTTCTAATTTTTTTCAATAACATATTCCTGCTTAAATAACTTTTTTACATAGGGATTAAGCATTTAGAACGATACATTGTTTAAAATAAGGGCACTTTACTCTTGACATTTTACGGTTTTTTCAATTTTCTGAAAAATCCTATCATTAGATTTTTTTAAAAATACGATATTCTTGCTTAACTAACGTTTCTACATAGGGATTAAGCATTTAGAACGAAATCTAATGTCAGAAAATGGCACTTTACTCTTGACATTTTTCGGTTTTTTCATTTTTCTGGAAAATCCTATCATTAGATTTTTTTTAAAATACGATATTCTTGCTTAACTAACGTTTTTACATAGGGATTAAGCATTTAGAACGAAATCTAATGTAGGAAAATGGTACTTTACTCTTGATCGGTACGTTGGGACTTTGAAAATATTCGGGCGTTCCAATCGCTCGTCTGTTGCATCATAGCGCGTCTCGGCGCAATCGACCGATTCGCTCGATCCATTATTTTCGATTTACGGCTAAAATAAATTTTTCTAATTTTTTTCAATAACATATTCCTGCTTAAATAACTTTTTTACATAGGGATTAAGCATTTAGAACGATACATTGTTTAAAATAAGGGCACTTTACTCTTGACATTTTACGGTTTTTTCAATCTTCTGAAAAATCCTATCATTAGATTTTTTTAAAAATACGATATTCTTGCTTAACTAACGTTTCTACATAGGGATTAAGCATTTAGAACGAAATCTAATGTCAGAAAATGGCACTTTACTCTTGACATTTTTCGGTTTTTTCAATTTTCTGGAAAATCCTATCATTAGATTTTTTTAAAAATACGATATTCTTGCTTAACTAACGTTTCTACATAGGGATTAAGCATTTAGAACGAAATCTAATGTAGGAAAATGGTACTTTACTCTTGATCGGTACGTTGGGACTTTGAAAATATTCGGGCGTTCCAATCGCTCGTCTGTTGCATCATAGCGCGTCTCGGCGCAATCGAGCGATTCGCTCGATCCATTATTTTCGATTTACGGCTAAAATAAATTTTTCTAATTTTTTTCAATAACATATTCCTGCTTAAATAACTTTTTTACATAGGGATTAAGCATTTAGAACGATACATTGTTTAAAATAAGGGCACTTTACTCTTGACATTTTACGGTTTTTTCAATTTTCTGAAAAATCCTATCATTAGATTTTTTTAAAAATACGATATTCTTGCTTAACTAACGTTTCTACATAGGGATTAAGCATTTAGAACGAAATCTAATGTCAGAAAATGGCACTTTACTCTTGACATTTTTCGGTTTTTTCAATTTTCTGGAAAATCGTATCATTAGATTTTTTTAAAAATACGATATTCTTGCTTAACTAACGTTTTTACATAGGGATTAAGCATTTAGAACGATGCATTGTTTAAAGTAAGGGCACTTTACTCTTGACATTTTACGGTTTTTTCAATTTTCTGAAAAATCCTATCATTAGATTTTTTTAAAAATACGATATTCTTGCTTAACTAACGTTTCTACATAGGGATTAAGCATTTAGAACGAAATCTAATGTCAGAAAATGGCACTTTACTCTTGACATTTTTCGGTTTTTTCAATTTTCTGGAAAATCCTATCATTAGATTTTTTTAAAAATACGATATTCTTGCTTAACTAACGTTTTTACATAGGGATTAAGCATTTAGAACGAAATCTAATGTAGGAAAATGGTACTTTACTCTTGATCGGTACGTTGGGACTTTGAAAATATTCGGGCGTTCCAATCGCTCGTCTGTTGCATCATAGCGCGTCTCGGCGCAATCGAGCGATTCGCTCGACCCATTATTTTCGATTTACGGCTAAAATAAATTTTTCTCATTTTATTCAATAACATATTCTTGCTTAGATAACTTTTTTACATAGGGATTAAGCATTTAGAACGATATAATGTTTAAAATAAGGGCACTTTACTCTTGACATTTTACGGTTTTTTCAATTTTCTGAAAAATCCTATCATTAGATTTTTTTAAAAATACGATATTCTTGCTTAACTAACGTTTGTACATAGGGATTAAGCATTTAGAACGAAATCTAATGTCAGAAAATGGCACTTTACTCTTGACATTTTTCGGTTTTTTCATTTTTCTGGAAAATCCTATCATTAGATTTTTTTTAAAATACGATATTCTTGCTTAACTAACGTTTTTACATAGGGATTAAGCATTTAGAACGAAATCTAATGTAGGAAAATGGTACTTTACTCTTGATCGGTACGTTGGGACTTTGAAAATATTCGGGGGTTCCAATCGCTCGTCTGTTGCATCATAGCGCGTCTCGGCGCAATCGACCGATTCGCTCGATCCATTATTTTCGATTTACGGCTAAAATAAATTTTTCTAATTTTTTTCAATAACATATTCCTGCTTAAATAACTTTTTTACATAGGGATTAAGCATTTAGAACGATACATTGTTTAAAATAAGGGCACTTTACTCTTGACATTTTACGGTTTTTCAATCTTCTGAAAAATCCTATCATTAGATTTTTTTAAAAATACGATATTCTTGCTTAACTAACGTTTCTACATAGGGATTAAGCATTTAGAACGAAATCTAATGTCAGAAAATGGCACTTTACTCTTGACATTTTTCGGTTTTTTCAATTTTCTGGAAAATCCTATCATTAGATTTTTTTAAAAATACGATATTCTTGCTTAACTAACGTTTCTACATAGGGATTAAGCATTTAGAACGAAATCTAATGTAGGAAAATGGTACTTTACTCTTGATCGGTACGTTGGGACTTTGAAAATATTCGGGCGTTCCAATCGCTCGTCTGTTGCATCATAGCGCGTCTCGGCGCAATCGAGCGATTCGCTCGATCCATTATTTTCGATTTACGGCTAAAATAAATTTTTCTAATTTTTTTCAATAACATATTCCTGCTTAAATAACTTTTTTACATAGGGATTAAGCATTTAGAACGATACATTGTTTAAAATAAGGGCACTTTACTCTTGACATTTTACGGTTTTTTCAATTTTCTGAAAAATCCTATCATTAGATTTTTTTAAAAATACGATATTCTTGCTTAACTAACGTTTCTACATAGGGATTAAGCATTTAGAACGAAATCTAATGTCAGAAAATGGCACTTTACTCTTGACATTTTTCGGTTTTTTCAATTTTCTGGAAAATCGTATCATTAGATTTTTTTAAAAATACGATATTCTTGCTTAACTAACGTTTTTACATAGGGATTAAGCATTTAGAACGATGCATTGTTTAAAGTAAGGGCACTTTACTCTTGACATTTTACGGTTTTTTCAATTTTCTGAAAAATCCTATCATTAGATTTTTTTAAAAATACGATATTCTTGCTTAACTAACGTTTCTACATAGGGATTAAGCATTTAGAACGAAATCTAATGTCAGAAAATGGCACTTTACTCTTGACATTTTTCGGTTTTTTCAATTTTCTGGAAAATCCTATCATTAGATTTTTTTAAAAATACGATATTCTTGCTTAACTAACGTTTTTACATAGGGATTAAGCATTTAGAACGAAATCTAATGTAGGAAAATGGTACTTTACTCTTGATCGGTACGTTGGGACTTTGAAAATATTCGGGCGTTCCAATCGCTCGTCTGTTGCATCATAGCGCGTCTCGGCGCAATCGAGCGATTCGCTCGACCCATTATTTTCGATTTACGGCTAAAATAAATTTTTCTCATTTTATTCAATAACATATTCTTGCTTAGATAACTTTTTTACATAGGGATTAAGCATTTAGAACGATATAATGTTTAAAATAAGGGCACTTTACTCTTGACATTTTACGGTTTTTTCAATTTTCTGAAAAATCCTATCATTAGATTTTTTTAAAAATACGATATTCTTGCTTAACTAACGTTTCTACATAGGGATTAAGCATTTAGAACGAAATCTAATGTCAGAAAATGGCACTTTACTCTTGACATTTTTCGGTTTTTTCAATTTTCTGGAAAATCCTATCATTAGATTTTTTTAAAAATACGATATTCTTGCTTAACTAACGTTTCTACATAGGGATTAAGCATTTAGAACGAAATCTAATGTAGGAAAATGGTACTTTACTCTTGATCGGTACGTTGGGACTTTGAAAATATTCGGGCGTTCCAATCGCTCGTCTGTTGCATCATAGCGCGTCTCGGCGCAATCGAGCGATTCGCTCGACCCATTATTTTCGATTTACGGCTAAAATAAATTTTTCTCATTTTATTCAATAACATATTCTTGCTTAGATAACTTTTTTACATAGGGATTAAGCATTTAGAACGATATAATGTTTAAAATAAGGGCACTTTACTCTTGACATTTTTCTGTTTTTTCAATTTTCTGGAAAATCCTATCATTAGATTTTTTTAAAAATACGATACTCTTGCTTAACTAACGTTTCTACATAGGGATTAAGCATTTAGAACGAAATCTAATGTCAGAAAATGGCACTTTACTCTTGACATTTTTCGGTTTTTTCATTTTTCTGGAAAATCCTATCATTAGATTTTTTTTAAAATACGATATTCTTGCTTAACTAACGTTTTTACATAGGGATTAAGCATTTAGAACGAAATCTAATGTAGGAAAATGGTACTTTACTCTTGATCGGTACGTTGGGACTTTGAAAATATTCGGGGGTTCCAATCGCTCGTCTGTTGCATCATAGCGCGTCTCGGCGCAATCGACCGATTCGCTCGATCCATTATTTTCGATTTACGGCTAAAATAAATTTTTCTAATTTTTTTCAATAACATATTCCTGCTTAAATAACTTTTTTACATAGGGATTAAGCATTTAGAACGATACATTGTTTAAAATAAGGGCACTTTACTCTTGACATTTTACGGTTTTTTCAATTTTCTGAAAAATCCTATCATTAGATTTTTTCAAAAATACGATATTCTTGCTTAACTAACGTTTCTACATAGGGATTAAGCATTTAGAACGAAATCTAATGTCAGAAAATGGCACTTTACTCTTGACATTTTTCGGTTTTTTCATTTTTCTGGAAAATCCTATCATTAGATTTTTTTAAAAATACGATATTCTTGCTTAACTAACATTTTTACATAGGGATTAAGCATTTAGAACGAAATCTAATGTAGGAAAATGGTACTTTACTCTTGATCGGTACGTTGGGACTTTGAAAATATTCGGGCGTTCCAATCGCTCGTCTGTTGCATCATAGCGCGTCTCGGCGCAATCGACCGATTCGCTCGATCCATTATTTTCGATTTACGGCTAAAATAAATTTTTCTAATTTTTTTCAATAACATATTCCTGCTTAAATAACTTTTTTACATAGGGATTAAGCATTTAGAACGATACATTGTTTAAAATAAGGGCACTTTACTCTTGACATTTTACGGTTTTTTCAATCTTCTGAAAAATCCTATCATTAGATTTTTTTAAAAATACGATATTCTTGCTTAACTAACGTTTCTACATAGGGATTAAGCATTTAGAACGAAATCTAATGTCAGAAAATGGCACTTTACTCTTGACATTTTTCGGTTTTTTCAATTTTCTGGAAAATCCTATCATTAGATTTTTTTAAAAATACGATATTCTTGCTTAACTAACGTTTCTACATAGGGATTAAGCATTTAGAACGAAATCTAATGTAGGAAAATGGTACTTTACTCTTGATCGGTACGTTGGGACTTTGAAAATATTCGGGCGTTCCAATCGCTCGTCTGTTGCATCATAGCGCGTCTCGGCGCAATCGAGCGATTCGCTCGACCCATTATTTTCGATTTACGGCTAAAATAAATTTTTCTCATTTTATTCAATAACATATTCTTGCTTAGATAACTTTTTTACATAGGGATTAAGCATTTAGAACGATATAATGTTTAAAATAAGGGCACTTTACTCTTGACATTTTTCGGTTTTTTCAATTTTCTGGAAAATCCTATCATTAGGTTTTTTTAAAAATACGATATTCTTGCTTAACTAACGTTTTTACATAGGGATTAAGCATTTAGAACGAAATCTAATGTAGGAAAATGGTACTTTACTCTTGATCGGTACGTTGGGACTTTGAAAATATTCGGGCGTTCCAATCGCTCGTCTGTTGCATCATAGCGCGTCTCGGCGCAATCGACCGATTCGCTCGATCCATTATTTTCGATTTACGGCTAAAATAAATTTTTCTAATTTTTTTCAATAACATATTCCTGCTTAAATAACTTTTTTACATAGGGATTAAGCATTTAGAACGATACATTGTTTAAAATAAGGGCACTTTACTCTTGACATTTTACGGTTTTTTCAATCTTCTGAAAAATCCTATCATTAGATTTTTTTAAAAATACGATATTCTTGCTTAACTAACGTTTCTACATAGGGATTAAGCATTTAGAACGAAATCTAATGTCAGAAAATGGCACTTTACTCTTGACATTTTTCGGTTTTTTCAATTTTCTGGAAAATCCTATCATTAGATTTTTTTAAAAATACGATATTCTTGCTTAACTAACGTTTTTACATAGGGATTAAGCATTTAGAACGAAATCTAATGTAGGAAAATGGTACTTTACTCTTGATCGGTACGTTGGGACTTTGAAAATATTCGGGCGTTCCAATCGCTCGTCTGTTGCATCATAGCGCGTCTCGGCGCAATCGAGCGATTCGCTCGATCCATTATTTTCGATTTACGGCTAAAATAAATTTTTCTAATTTTTTTCAATAACATATTCCTGCTTAAATAACTTTTTTACATAGGGATTAAGCATTTAGAACGATACATTGTTTAAAATAAGGGCACTTTACTCTTGACATTTTACGGTTTTTTCAATTTTCTGAAAAATCCTATCATTAGATTTTTTTAAAAATACGATATTCTTGCTTAACTAACGTTTCTACATAGGGATTAAGCATTTAGAACGAAATCTAATGTCAGAAAATGGCACTTTACTCTTGACATTTTTCGGTTTTTTCATTTTTCTGGAAAATCCTATCATTAGATTTTTTTTAAAATACGATATTCTTGCTTAACTAACGTTTTTACATAGGGATTAAGCATTTAGAACGAAATCTAATGTAGGAAAATGGTACTTTACTCTTGATCGGTACGTTGGGACTTTGAAAATATTCGGGGGTTCCAATCGCTCGTCTGTTGCATCATAGCGCGTCTCGGCGCAATCGACCGATTCGCTCGATCCATTATTTTCGATTTACGGCTAAAATAAATTTTTCTAATTTTTTTCAATAACATATTCCTGCTTAAATAACTTTTTTACATAGGGATTAAGCATTTAGAACGATACATTGTTTAAAATAAGGGCACTTTACTCTTGACATTTTACGGTTTTTTCAATTTTCTGAAAAATCCTATCATTAGATTTTTTTAAAAATACGATATTCTTGCTTAACTAACGTTTCTACATAGGGATTAAGCATTTAGAACGAAATCTAATGTCAGAAAATGGCACTTTACTCTTGACATTTTTCGGTTTTTTCATTTTTCTGGAAAATCCTATCATTAGATTTTTTTTAAAATACGATATTCTTGCTTAACTAACGTTTTTACATAGGGATTAAGCATTTAGAACGAAATCTAATGTAGGAAAATGGTACTTTACTCTTGATCGGTACGTTGGGACTTTGAAAATATTCGGGCGTTCCAATCGCTCGTCTGTTGCATCATAGCGCGTCTCGGCGCAATCGACCGATTCGCTCGATCCATTATTTTCGATTTACGGCTAAAATAAATTTTTCTAATTTTTTTCAATAACATATTCCTGCTTAAATAACTTTTTTACATAGGGATTAAGCATTTAGAACGATACATTGTTTAAAATAAGGGCACTTTACTCTTGACATTTTACGGTTTTTTCAATCTTCTGAAAAATCCTATCATTAGATTTTTTTAAAAATACGATATTCTTGCTTAACTAACGTTTCTACATAGGGATTAAGCATTTAGAACGAAATCTAATGTCAGAAAATGGCACTTTACTCTTGACATTTTTCGGTTTTTTCAATTTTCTGGAAAATCCTATCATTAGATTTTTTTAAGAATACGATATTCTTGCTTAACTAACGTTTCTACATAGGGATTAAGCATTTAGAACGAAATCTAATGTAGGAAAATGGTACTTTACTCTTGATCGGTACGTTGGGACTTTGAAAATATTCGGGCGTTCCAATCGCTCGTCTGTTGCATCATAGCGCGTCTCGGCGCAATCGAGCGATTCGCTCGATCCATTATTTTCGATTTACGGCTAAAATAAATTTTTCTAATTTTTTTCAATAACATATTCCTGCTTAAATAACTTTTTTACATAGGGATTAAGCATTTAGAACGATACATTGTTTAAAATAAGGGCACTTTACTCTTGACATTTTACGGTTTTTTCAATTTTCTGAAAAATCCTATCATTAGATTTTTTTAAAAATACGATATTCTTGCTTAACTAACGTTTCTACATAGGGATTAAGCATTTAGAACGAAATCTAATGTCAGAAAATGGCACTTTACTCTTGACATTTTTCGGTTTTTTCAATTTTCTGGAAAATCGTATCATTAGATTTTTTTAAAAATACGATATTCTTGCTTAACTAACGTTTTTACATAGGGATTAAGCATTTAGAACGATGCATTGTTTAAAGTAAGGGCACTTTACTCTTGACATTTTACGGTTTTTTCAATTTTCTGAAAAATCCTATCATTAGATTTTTTTAAAAATACGATATTCTTGCTTAACTAACGTTTCTACATAGGGATTAAGCATTTAGAACGAAATCTAATGTCAGAAAATGGCACTTTACTCTTGACATTTTTCGGTTTTTTCAATTTTCTGGAAAATCCTATCATTAGATTTTTTTAAAAATACGATATTCTTGCTTAACTAACGTTTTTACATAGGGATTAAGCATTTAGAACGAAATCTAATGTAGGAAAATGGTACTTTACTCTTGATCGGTACGTTGGGACTTTGAAAATATTCGGGCGTTCCAATCGCTCGTCTGTTGCATCATAGCGCGTCTCGGCGCAATCGAGCGATTCGCTCGACCCATTATTTTCGATTTACGGCTAAAATAAATTTTTCTCATTTTATTCAATAACATATTCTTGCTTAGATAACTTTTTTACATAGGGATTAAGCATTTAGAACGATATAATGTTTAAAATAAGGGCACTTTACTCTTGACATTTTACGGTTTTTTCAATTTTCTGAAAAATCCTATCATTAGATTTTTTTAAAAATACGATATTCTTGCTTAACTAACGTTTCTACATAGGGATTAAGCATTTAGAACGAAATCTAATGTCAGAAAATGGCACTTTACTCTTGACATTTTTCGGTTTTTTCAATTTTCTGGAAAATCCTATCATTAGATTTTTTTAAAAATACGATATTCTTGCTTAACTAACGTTTCTACATAGGGATTAAGCATTTAGAACGAAATCTAATGTAGGAAAATGGTACTTTACTCTTGATCGGTACGTTGGGACTTTGAAAATATTCGGGCGTTCCAATCGCTCGTCTGTTGCATCATAGCGCGTCTCAGCGCAATCGAGCGATTCGCTCGACCCATTATTTTCGATTTACGGCTAAAATAAATTTTTCTCATTTTATTCAATAACATATTCTTGCTTAGATAACTTTTTTACATAGGGATTAAGCATTTAGAACGATATAATGTTTAAAATAAGGGCACTTTACTCTTGACATTTTTCGGTTTTTTCAATTTTCTGGAAAATCCTATCATTAGATTTTTTTAAAAATACGATATTCTTGCTTAACTAACGTTTCTACATAGGGATTAAGCATTTAGAACGAAATCTAATGTCAGAAAATGGCACTTTACTCTTGACATTTTTCGGTTTTTTCATTTTTCTGGAAAATCCTATCATTAGATTTTTTTTAAAATACGATATTCTTGCTTAACTAACGTTTTTACATAGGGATTAAGCATTTAGAACGAAATCTAATGTAGGAAAATGGTACTTTACTCTTGATCGGTACGTTGGGACTTTGAAAATATTCGGGGGTTCCAATCGCTCGTCTGTTGCATCATAGCGCGTCTCGGCGCAATCGACCGATTCGCTCGATCCATTATTTTCGATTTACGGCTAAAATAAATTTTTCTAATTTTTTTCAATAACATATTCCTGCTTAAATAACTTTTTTACATAGGGATTAAGCATTTAGAACGATACATTGTTTAAAGTAAGGGCACTTTACTCTTGACATTTTACGGTTTTTTCAATTTTCTGAAAAATCCTATCATTAGATTTTTTTAAAAATACGATATTCTTGCTTAACTAACGTTTCTACATAGGGATTAAGCATTTAGAACGAAATCTAATGTCAGAAAATGGCACTTTACTCTTGACATTTTTCGGTTTTTTCAATTTTCTGGAAAATCGTATCATTAGATTTTTTTAAAAATACGATATTCTTGCTTAACTAACGTTTTTACATAGGGATTAAGCATTTAGAACGAAATCTAATGTAGGAAAATGGTACTTTACTCTTGATCGGTACGTTGGGACTTTGAAAATATTCGGGGGTTCCAATCGCTCGTCTGTTGCATCATAGCGCGTCTCGGCGCAATCGACCGATTCGCTCGATCCATTATTTTCGATTTACGGCTAAAATAAATTTTTCTAATTTTTTTCAATAACATATTCCTGCTTAAATAACTTTTTTACATAGGGATTAAGCATTTAGAACGATACATTGTTTAAAATAAGGGCACTTTACTCTTGACATTTTACGGTTTTTTCAATCTTCTGAAAAATCCTATCATTAGATTTTTTTAAAAATACGATATTCTTGCTTAACTAACGTTTCTACATAGGGATTAAGCATTTAGAACGAAATCTAATGTCAGAAAATGGCACTTTACTCTTGACATTTTTCGGTTTTTTCAATTTTCTGGAAAATCCTATCATTAGATTTTTTTAAAAATACGATATTCTTGCTTAACTAACGTTTCTACATAGGGATTAAGCATTTAGAACGAAATCTAATGTAGGAAAATGGTACTTTACTCTTGATCGGTACGTTGGGACTTTGAAAATATTCGGGCGTTCCAATCGCTCGTCTGTTGCATCATAGCGCGTCTCGGCGCAATCGAGCGATTCGCTCGATCCATTATTTTCGATTTACGGCTAAAATAAATTTTTCTAATTTTTTTCAATAACATATTCCTGCTTAAATAACTTTTTTACATAGGGATTAAGCATTTAGAACGATACATTGTTTAAAATAAGGGCACTTTACTCTTGACATTTTACGGTTTTTTCAATTTTCTGAAAAATCCTATCATTAGATTTTTTTAAAAATACGATATTCTTGCTTAACTAACGTTTCTACATAGGGATTAAGCATTTAGAACGAAATCTAATGTCAGAAAATGGCACTTTACTCTTGACATTTTTCGGTTTTTTCAATTTTCTGGAAAATCCTATCATTAGATTTTTTTTAAAATACGATATTCTTGCTTAACTAACGTTTTTACATAGGGATTAAGCATTTAGAACGAAATCTAATGTAGGAAAATGGTACTTTACTCTTGATCGGTACGTTGGGACTTTGAAAATATTCGGGCGTTCCAATCGCTCGTCTGTTGCATCATAGCGCGTCTCGGCGCAATCGACCGATTCGCTCGATCCATTATTTTCGATTTACGGCTAAAATAAATTTTTCTAATTTTTTTCAATAACATATTCCTGCTTAAATAACTTTTTTACATAGGGATTAAGCATTTAGAACGATACATTGTTTAAAATAAGGGCACTTTACTCTTGACATTTTACGGTTTTTTCAATCTTCTGAAAAATCCTATCATTAGATTTTTTTAAAAATACGATATTCTTGCTTAACTAACGTTTCTACATAGGGATTAAGCATTTAGAACGAAATCTAATGTCAGAAAATGGCACTTTACTCTTGACATTTTTCGGTTTTTTCAATTTTCTGGAAAATCCTATCATTAGATTTTTTTAAAAATACGATATTCTTGCTTAACTAACGTTTTTACATAGGGATTAAGCATTTAGAACGAAATCTAATGTAGGAAAATGGTACTTTACTCTTGATCGGTACGTTGGGACTTTGAAAATATTCGGGCGTTCCAATCGCTCGTCTGTTGCATCATAGCGCGTCTCGGCGCAATCGACCGATTCGCTCGATCCATTATTTTCGATTTACGGCTAAAATAAATTTTTCTAATTTTTTTCAATAACATATTCCTGCTTAAATAACTTTTTTACATAGGGATTAAGCATTTAGAACGATACATTGTTTAAAATAAGGGCACTTTACTCTTGACATTTTACGGTTTTTTCAATCTTCTGAAAAATCCTATCATTAGATTTTTTTAAAAATACGATATTCTTGCTTAACTAACGTTTCTACATAGGGATTAAGCATTTAGAACGAAATCTAATGTCAGAAAATGGCACTTTACTCTTGACATTTTTCGGTTTTTTCAATTTTCTGGGAAATCCTATCATTAGATTTTTTTAAAAATACGATATTCTTGCTTAACTAACGTTTCTACATAGGGATTAAGCATTTAGAACGAAATCTAATGTCAGAAAATGGCACTTTACTCTTGACATTTTTCGGTTTTTTCATTTTTCTGGAAAATCCTATCATTAGATTTTTTTTAAAATACGATATTCTTGCTTAACTAACGTTTTTACATAGGGATTAAGCATTTAGAACGAAATCTAATGTAGGAAAATGGTACTTTACTCTTGATCGGTACGTTGGGACTTTGAAAATATTCGGGCGTTCCAATCGCTCGTCTGTTGCATCATAGCGCGTCTCGGCGCAATCGACCGATTCGCTCGATCCATTATTTTCGATTTACGGCTAAAATAAATTTTTTTAATTTTTTTCAATAACATATTCCTGCTTAAATAACTTTTTTACATAGGGATTAAGCATTTAGAACGATACATTGTTTAAAATAAGGGCACTTTACTCTTGACATTTTACGGTTTTTTCAATTTTCTGAAAAATCCTATCATTAGATTTTTTTAAAAATACGATATTCTTGCTTAACTAACGTTTCTACATAGGGATTAAGCATTTAGAACGAAATCTAATGTCAGAAAATGGCACTTTACTCTTGACATTTTTCGGTTTTTTCAATTTTCTGGAAAATCCTATCATTAGATTTTTTTAAAAATACGATATTCTTGCTTAACTAACGTTTTTACATAGGGATTAAGCATTTAGAACGAAATCTAATGTAGGAAAATGGTACTTTACTCTTGATCGGTACGTTGGGACTTTGAAAATATTCGGGCGTACGCGGCGCGCTCGGCGCTTCGAACAGCTCCGGTGTCCCCATTATTTTCGATTTACGGCTAAAATAAATTTTTCTAATTTTTTTCAATAACATATTCCTGCTTAAATAACTTTTTTACATAGGGATTAAGCATTTAGAACGATACATTGTTTAAAGTAAGGGCACTTTACTCTTGACATTTTACGGTTTTTTCAATTTTCTGAAAAATCCTATCATTAGATTTTTTTAAAAATACGATATTCTTGCTTAACTAACGTTTCTACATAGGGATTAAGCATTTAGAACGAAATCTAATGTCAGAAAATGGCACTTTACTCTTGACATTTTTCGGTTTTTTCAATTTTCTGGAAAATCGTATCATTAGATTTTTTTAAAAATACGATATTCTTGCTTAACTAACGTTTTTACATAGGGATTAAGCATTTAGAACGAAATCTAATGTAGGAAAATGGTACTTTACTCTTGATCGGTACGTTGGGACTTTGAAAATATTCGGGGGTTCCAATCGCTCGTCTGTTGCATCATAGCGCGTCTCGGCGCAATCGACCGATTCGCTCGATCCATTATTTTCGATTTACGGCTAAAATAAATTTTTCTAATTTTTTTCAATAACATATTCCTGCTTAAATAACTTTTTTACATAGGGATTAAGCATTTAGAACGATACATTGTTTAAAGTAAGGGCACTTTACTCTTGACATTTTACGGTTTTTTCAATTTTCTGAAAAATCCTATCATTAGATTTTTTTAAAAATACGATATTCTTGCTTAACTAACGTTTCTACATAGGGATTAAGCATTTAGAACGAAATCTAATGTCAGAAAATGGCACTTTACTCTTGACATTTTTCGGTTTTTTCAATTTTCTGGAAAATCCTATCATTAGATTTTTTTAAAAATACGATATTCTTGCTTAACTAACGTTTCTACATAGGGATTAAGCATTTAGAACGAAATCTAATGTAGGAAAATGGTACTTTACTCTTGATCGGTACGTTGGGACTTTGAAAATATTCGGGCGTTCCAATCGCTCGTCTGTTGCATCATAGCGCGTCTCGGCGCAATCGAGCGATTCGCTCGATCCATTATTTTCGATTTACGGCTAAAATAAATTTTTCTAATTTTTTTCAATAACATATTCCTGCTTAAATAACTTTTTTACATAGGGATTAAGCATTTAGAACGATACATTGTTTAAAATAAGGGCACTTTACTCTTGACATTTTACGGTTTTTTCAATTTTCTGAAAAATCCTATCATTAGATTTTTTTAAAAATACGATATTCTTGCTTAACTAACGTTTCTACATAGGGATTAAGCATTTAGAACGAAATCTAATGTCAGAAAATGGCACTTTACTCTTGACATTTTTCGGTTTTTTCAATTTTCTGGAAAATCGTATCATTAGATTTTTTTAAAGATACGATATTCTTGCTTAACTAACGTTTTTACATAGGGATTAAGCATTTAGAACGATGCATTGTTTAAAGTAAGGGCACTTTACTCTTGACATTTTACGGTTTTTTCAATTTTCTGAAAAATCCTATCATTAGATTTTTTTAAAAATACGATATTCTTGCTTAACTAACGTTTCTACATAGGGATTAAGCATTTAGAACGAAATCTAATGTCAGAAAATGGCACTTTACTCTTGACATTTTTCGGTTTTTTCAATTTTCTGGAAAATCCTATCATTAGATTTTTTTAAAAATACGATATTCTTGCTTAACTAACGTTTTTACATAGGGATTAAGCATTTAGAACGAAATCTAATGTAGGAAAATGGTACTTTACTCTTGATCGGTACGTTGGGACTTTGAAAATATTCGGGCGTTCCAATCGCTCGTCTGTTGCATCATAGCGCGTCTCGGCGCAATCGAGCGATTCGCTCGACCCATTATTTTCGATTTACGGCTAAAATAAATTTTTCTAATTTTTTTCAATAACATATTCCTGCTTAAATAACTTTTTTACATAGGGATTAAGCATTTAGAACGATACATTGTTTAAAATAAGGGCACTTTACTCTTGACATTTTACGGTTTTTTCAATTTTCTGAAAAATCCTATCATTAGATTTTTTTAAAAATACGATATTCTTGCTTAACTAACGTTTCTACATAGGGATTAAGCATTTAGAACGAAATCTAATGTCAGAAAATGGCACTTTACTCTTGACATTTTTCGGTTTTTTCAATTTTCTGGAAAATCCTATCATTAGATTTTTTTAAAAATACGATATTCTTGCTTAACTAACGTTTCTACATAGGGATTAAGCATTTAGAACGAAATCTAATGTAGGAAAATGGTACTTTACTCTTGATCGGTACGTTGGGACTTTGAAAATATTCGGGCGTTCCAATCGCTCGTCTGTTGCATCATAGCGCGTCTCGGCGCAATCGACCGATTCGCTCGATCCATTATTTTCGATTTACGGCTAAAATAAATTTTTCTAATTTTTTTCAATAACATATTCCTGCTTAAATAACTTTTTTACATAGGGATTAAGCATTTAGAACGAAATCTAATGTAGGAAAATGGTACTTTACTCTTGATCGGTACGTTGGGACTTTGAAAATATTCGGGCGTTCCAATCGCTCGTCTGTTGCATCATAGCGCGTCTCGGCGCAATCGAGCGATTCGCTCGATCCATTATTTTCGATTTACGGCTAAAATAAATTTTTCTAATTTTTTTCAATAACATATTCCTGCTTAAATAACTTTTTTACATAGGGATTAAGCATTTAGAACGATACATTGTTTAAAATAAGGGCACTTTACTCTTGACATTTTACGGTTTTTTCAATTTTCTGAAAAATCCTATCATTAGATTTTTTTAAAAATACGATATTCTTGCTTAACTAACGTTTCTACATAGGGATTAAGCATTTAGAACGAAATCTAATGTCAGAAAATGGCACTTTACTCTTGACATTTTTCGGTTTTTTCAATTTTCTGGAAAATCGTATCATTAGATTTTTTTAAAAATACGATATTCTTGCTTAACTAACGTTTTTACATAGGGATTAAGCATTTAGAACGATGCATTGTTTAAAGTAAGGGCACTTTACTCTTGACATTTTACGGTTTTTTCAATTTTCTGAAAAATCCTATCATTAGATTTTTTTAAAAATACGATATTCTTGCTTAACTAACGTTTCTACATAGGGATTAAGCATTTAGAACGAAATCTAATGTCAGAAAATGGCACTTTACTCTTGACATTTTTCGGTTTTTTCAATTTTCTGGAAAATCCTATCATTAGATTTTTTTAAAAATACGATATTCTTGCTTAACTAACGTTTTTACATAGGGATTAAGCATTTAGAACGAAATCTAATGTAGGAAAATGGTACTTTACTCTTGATCGGTACGTTGGGACTTTGAAAATATTCGGGCGTTCCAATCGCTCGTCTGTTGCATCATAGCGCGTCTCGGCGCAATCGAGCGATTCGCTCGACCCATTATTTTCGATTTACGGCTAAAATAAATTTTTCTCATTTTATTCAATAACATATTCTTGCTTAGATAACTTTTTTACATAGGGATTAAGCATTTAGAACGATATAATGTTTAAAATAAGGGCACTTTACTCTTGACATTTTACGGTTTTTTCAATTTTCTGAAAAATCCTATCATTAGATTTTTTTAAAAATACGATATTCTTGCTTAACTAACGTTTCTACATAGGGATTAAGCATTTAGAACGAAATCTAATGTCAGAAAATGGCACTTTACTCTTGACATTTTTCGGTTTTTTCAATTTTCTGGAAAATCCTATCATTAGATTTTTTTAAAAATACGATATTCTTGCTTAACTAACGTTTCTACATAGGGATTAAGCATTTAGAACGAAATCTAATGTAGGAAAATGGTACTTTACTCTTGATCGGTACGTTGGGACTTTGAAAATATTCGGGCGTTCCAATCGCTCGTCTGTTGCATCATAGCGCGTCTCGGCGCAATCGAGCGATTCGCTCGACCCATTATTTTCGATTTACGGCTAAAATAAATTTTTCTCATTTTATTCAATAACATATTCTTGCTTAGATAACTTTTTTACATAGGGATTAAGCATTTAGAACGATATAATGTTTAAAATAAGGGCACTTTACTCTTGACATTTTTCGGTTTTTTCAATTTTCTGGAAAATCCTATCATTAGATTTTTTTAAAAATACGATATTCTTGCTTAACTAACGTTTCTACATAGGGATTAAGCATTTAGAACGAAATCTAATGTCAGAAAATGGCACTTTACTCTTGACATTTTTCGGTTTTTTCATTTTTCTGGAAAATCCTATCATTAGATTTTTTTTAAAATACGATATTCTTGCTTAACTAACGTTTTTACATAGGGATTAAGCATTTAGAACGAAATCTAATGTAGGAAAATGGTACTTTACTCTTGATCGGTACGTTGGGACTTTGAAAATATTCGGGGGTTCCAATCGCTCGTCTGTTGCATCATAGCGCGTCTCGGCGCAATCGACCGATTCGCTCGATCCATTATTTTCGATTTACGGCTAAAATAAATTTTTCTAATTTTTTTCAATAACATATTCCTGCTTAAATAACTTTTTTACATAGGGATTAAGCATTTAGAACGATACATTGTTTAAAATAAGGGCACTTTACTCTTGACATTTTACGGTTTTTTCAATTTTCTGAAAAATCCTATCATTAGATTTTTTTAAAAATACGATATTCTTGCTTAACTAACGTTTCTACATAGGGATTAAGCATTTAGAACGAAATCTAATGTCAGAAAATGGCACTTTACTCTTGACATTTTTCGGTTTTTTCATTTTTCTGGAAAATCCTATCATTAGATTTTTTTAAAAATACGATATTCTTGCTTAACTAACGTTTTTACATAGGGATTAAGCATTTAGAACGAAATCTAATGTAGGAAAATGGTACTTTACTCTTGATCGGTACGTTGGGACTTTGAAAATATTCGGGCGTTCCAATCGCTCGTCTGTTGCATCATAGCGCGTCTCGGCGCAATCGACCGATTCGCTCGATCCATTATTTTCGATTTACGGCTAAAATAAATTTTTCTAATTTTTTTCAATAACATATTCCTGCTTAAATAACTTTTTTACATAGGGATTAAGCATTTAGAACGATACATTGTTTAAAATAAGGGCACTTTACTCTTGACATTTTACGGTTTTTTCAATTTTCTGAAAAATCCTATCATTAGATTTTTTTAAAAATACGATATTCTTGCTTAACTAACGTTTCTACATAGGGATTAAGCATTTAGAACGAAATCTAATGTCAGAAAATGGCACTTTACTCTTGACATTTTTCGGTTTTTTCAATTTTCTGGAAAATCCTATCATTAGATTTTTTTAAAAATACGATATTCTTGCTTAACTAACGTTTTTACATAGGGATTAAGCATTTAGAACGAAATCTAATGTAGGAAAATGGTACTTTACTCTTGATCGGTACGTTGGGACTTTGAAAATATTCGGGCGTACGCGGCGCGCTCGGCGCTTCGAACAGCTCCGGTGTCCCCATTATTTTCGATTTACGGCTAAAATAAATTTTTCTAATTTTTTTCAATAACATATTCCTGCTTAAATAACTTTTTTACATAGGGATTAAGCATTTAGAACGATACATTGTTTAAAGTAAGGGCACTTTACTCTTGACATTTTACGGTTTTTTCAATTTTCTGAAAAATCCTATCATTAGATTTTTTTAAAAATACGATATTCTTGCTTAACTAACGTTTCTACATAGGGATTAAGCATTTAGAACGAAATCTAATGTCAGAAAATGGCACTTTACTCTTGACATTTTTCGGTTTTTTCAATTTTCTGGAAAATCGTATCATTAGATTTTTTTAAAAATACGATATTCTTGCTTAACTAACGTTTTTACATAGGGATTAAGCATTTAGAACGAAATCTAATGTAGGAAAATGGTACTTTACTCTTGATCGGTACGTTGGGACTTTGAAAATATTCGGGGGTTCCAATCGCTCGTCTGTTGCATCATAGCGCGTCTCGGCGCAATCGACCGATTCGCTCGATCCATTATTTTCGATTTACGGCTAAAATAAATTTTTCTAATTTTTTTCAATAACATATTCCTGCTTAAATAACTTTTTTACATAGGGATTAAGCATTTAGAACGATACATTGTTTAAAGTAAGGGCACTTTACTCTTGACATTTTACGGTTTTTTCAATTTTCTGAAAAATCCTATCATTAGATTTTTTTAAAAATACGATATTCTTGCTTAACTAACGTTTCTACATAGGGATTAAGCATTTAGAACGAAATCTAATGTCAGAAAATGGCACTTTACTCTTGACATTTTTCGGTTTTTTCAATTTTCTGGAAAATCGTATCATTAGATTTTTTTAAAAATACGATATTCTTGCTTAACTAACGTTTTTACATAGGGATTAAGCATTTAGAACGAAATCTAATGTAGGAAAATGGTACTTTACTCTTGATCGGTACGTTGGGACTTTGAAAATATTCGGGGGTTCCAATCGCTCGTCTGTTGCATCATAGCGCGTCTCGGCGCAATCGACCGATTCGCTCGATCCATTATTTTCGATTTACGGCTAAAATAAATTTTTCTAATTTTTTTCAATAACATATTCCTGCTTAAATAACTTTTTTACATAGGGATTAAGCATTTAGAACGATGCATTGTTTAAAGTAAGGGCACTTTACTCTTGACATTTTACGGTTTTTTCAATTTTCTGAAAAATCCTATCATTAGATTTTTTTAAAAATACGATATTCTTGCTTAACTAACGTTTCTACATAGGGATTAAGCATTTAAAACGAAATCTAATGTCAGAAAATGGCACTTTACTCTTGACATTTTTCGGTTTTTTCAATTTTCTGGAAAATCCTATCATTAGATTTTTTTAAAAATACGATATTCTTGCTTAACTAACGTTTTTACATAGGGATTAAGCATTTAGAACGAAATCTAATGTAGGAAAATGGTACTTTACTCTTGATCGGTACGTTGGGACTTTGAAAATATTCGGGCGTACGCGGCGCGCTCGGCGCTTCGAACAGCTCCGGTGTCCCCATTATTTTCGATTTACGGCTAAAATAAATTTTTCTAATTTTTTTCAATAACATATTCCTGCTAAAATAACTTTTTTACATAGGGATTAAGCATTTAGAACGATACATTGTTTAAAATAAGGGCACTTTACTCTTGACATTTTACGGTTTTTTCAATTTTCTGAAAAATCCTATCATTAGATTTTTTTAAAAATACGATATTCTTGCTTAACTAACGTTTCTACATAGGGATTAAGCATTTAGAACGAAATCTAATGTCAGAAAATGGCACTTTACTCTTGACATTTTTCGGTTTTTTCAATTTTCTGGAAAATCGTATCATTAGATTTTTTTAAAAATACGATATTCTTGCTTAACTAACGTTTTTACATAGGGATTAAGCATTTAGAACGAAATCTAATGTAGGAAAATGGTACTTTACTCTTGATCGGTACGTTGGGACTTAGAAAATATTCGGCCGTACGCGGCGCGTCTCGGCGCTTCGAACAGCTCCGGTGTCCCCATTATTTTCGATTTACGGCTAAAATAAATTTTTCTAATTTTTTTCAATTACATATTCTTGCTTAAATAACTTTTTTACATAGGGATTAAGCATTTAGAACGACATGTTGTTTAAAATAATGGTACTTTACTCTTGTGATTTTTCGGTTTTTTTTGATTATTTTGAAAAATAAATTTTTGTAATTTTTTTAAATACGATATTCGTGATCAGTGAACGATTTCACATATGGATTAAGCATTTAGAATCGTGCGGACGCGTTATTAAAAAAGTTTACTCGATGCGATGGGACTTTAAAAAGTTTGTGAAAATTTTCATATTGGGAAAAAATGTGTAATTTTTTGTCTAGTTTACGGTAGTGTAATTTATTTTAATGTTTACTATAAAAATTTTTTTCGTTCGTTCACGCGCTATGTTACAACAGCACGGCCGGGCGGTCTGTTGCCGCGGCGGTTTACACTCATAAGCGCGCGTGCTATTCGGCCGGCGGCGCCGGCGTCCTTGCCGGCCGTTCGGTATCTATAAGAGATACACGGTCCGTGCGAGGCGGACGGAGCAGAGCGGGTTTTGGGCCAATTCTACGATCTCGGTCGAGAAGCTGTCTCAGAGCTCCTTCGGGGCTTCGGTCCTGACTGTTTCGTGCCGTTTACGTTACGGACTTTTCTCCACACAGCGTGGCCACGGGTCGGTGTCTTTGACCGAATGGCCCATATGTGGCAAGCCCTACGGGGTTGGTTACCCGTATGCACTTTGTATGTATACTCGTACTCACTGAGCAATCGACTCTTCTGTCCGAGCGATGGAAAAATTTTTTAAAATGCATCTGTAAGATTTGGAAGCAAATCGTACCAATTGAAAACTGTGGCTAAAATGAATAGCCCAGTGGAGAGAGAAAACTATCAAAAAACTGATTTTTTAAATCAAGAGGTGTCAGAAATCGAAATGCCTAGCGCGAGCGGAAGAACACGCTTTCTCGCCAGTCCAGCATGTGTCCTGTCCGTTCTTCCTCGGCTTGCCGATTTTGCCCAGATCAGAGGTTTCGTGCTTCCGGCGGTCAGAAGATCAGCGTGAGCGTACGCGCTTCCACGACTATGGCATCACCCATGTACTTTTTCCTTTGAATATATTTGAGTACATAAAAAATATTAAAACATATAGAGAGAACTGTGTCTTGGATCTTAAAAATTTGTCAATAGCGATGATATATTATTACTTAACTTGAAGTATTTGTACGTTTTAGCTGGGACGTACATTTATCTTACAAGATGTTAATAGCGAGACTCTTGAAGATAAAATTATCTTGTGATTTTATGAAGGCAAAGATAGAAACGTACGAAGCTGGCGTACGTAGAAAAATGTGATTTTATGATAGAACAAAAATATAATACGTACGTTTTTGGGCGTACGGTAATATCTGTATGGTAGAAAAATGAAAGAAATTGAGCGTTAAAGAAGATATGTTACAAGCGCGGAATGTGGCAAAACTTGTACATATTTGAAAGAGAAAAATGGTGTGTCGACCTGACATATATATATGAAACAGGCGACGATGGAAAAGGATTTAAATTTTGTCCATTTTATATATACATATTGTATAGTTCCCTGGTTGATCCTGCCAGTAGTCATATGCTTGTCTCAAAGATTAAGCCATGCATGTCTCAGTACATGCCGTATTAAGGTGAAACCGCGAATGGCTCATTAAATCAGTTATGGTTTCTTAGATCGTACTAAAATTTACTTGGATAACTGTGGTAATTCTAGAGCTAATACATGCAAAACAGAGTTCCGACCAGAGATGGTAGGAACGCTTTTATTAGATCAAAACCAATCGGTGGCGGGTGTTTACACTCGTCCATCGTTTGCTTTGGTGACTCTGAATAACTTTGTGCTGATCGCATGGTCTTATAGCACCGGCGACGCATCTTTCAAATGTCTGCCTTATCAACTGTCGATGGTAGGTTCTGCGCCTACCATGGTTGTAACGGGTAACGGGGAATCAGGGTTCGATTCCGGAGAGGGAGCCTGAGAAACGGCTACCACATCCAAGGAAGGCAGCAGGCGCGCAAATTACCCACTCCCGGCACGGGGAGGTAGTGACGAAAAATAACGATACGGGACTCATCCGAGGCCCCGTAATCGGAATGAGTACACTTTAAATCCTTTAACGAGGATCCATTGGAGGGCAAGTCTGGTGCCAGCAGCCGCGGTAATTCCAGCTCCAATAGCGTATATTAAAGTTGTTGCGGTTAAAAAGCTCGTAGTTGAATCTGTGTGTCACAGTGTCGGTTCATCGCTCGCGGTGTTTAACTGGCATTATGTGGTACGTCCTACCGGTGGGCTTTGCTCTTCACGGGGCGGTCCAACTAATATCCCATCGCGGTGCTCTTCACTGAGTGTCGAGGTGGGCCGGTACGTTTACTTTGAACAAATTAGAGTGCTCAAAGCAGGCTACCTTCGCCTGAATACTGTGTGCATGGAATAATGGAATAGGACCTCGGTTCTATTTTGTTGGTTTTCGGAACCCCGAGGTAATGATTAATAGGGACAGATGGGGGCATTCGTATTGCGACGTTAGAGGTGAAATTCTTGGATCGTCGCAAGACGGACAGAAGCGAAAGCATTTGCCAAAAATGTTTTCATTAATCAAGAACGAAAGTTAGAGGTTCGAAGGCGATCAGATACCGCCCTAGTTCTAACCATAAACGATGCCAGCTAGCGATCCGCCGAAGTTCCTACGATGACTCGGCGGGCAGCTTCCGGGAAACCAAAGCTTTTGGGTTCCGGGGGAAGTATGGTTGCAAAGCTGAAACTTAAAGGAATTGACGGAAGGGCACCACCAGGAGTGGAGCCTGCGGCTTAATTTGACTCAACACGGGAAACCTCACCAGGCCCGGACACCGGAAGGATTGACAGATTGATAGCTCTTTCTTGATTCGGTGGGTGGTGGTGCATGGCCGTTCTTAGTTGGTGGAGCGATTTGTCTGGTTAATTCCGATAACGAACGAGACTCTAGCCTGCTAAATAGACGTAATTATGGTATCTCGAAGGCTCTCGGCTTCTGCCGGTGGGGTTTTTACTACCAACGTACAAACAAATCTTCTTAGAGGGACAGGCGGCTTCTAGCCGCACGAGATTGAGCAATAACAGGTCTGTGATGCCCTTAGATGTTCTGGGCCGCACGCGCGCTACACTGAAGGAATCAGCGTGTGTTCCCTGGCCGAAAGGCCCGGGTAACCCGCTGAACCTCCTTCGTGCTAGGGATTGGGGCTTGCAATTATTCCCCATGAACGAGGAATTCCCAGTAAGCGCGAGTCATAAGCTCGCGTTGATTACGTCCCTGCCCTTTGTACACACCGCCCGTCGCTACTACCGATTGAATGATTTAGTGAGGTCTTCGGACTGGTGCGCGGCAATGTTTCGGCATTGCCGATGATGCCGGGAAGATGACCAAACTTGATTATTTAGAGGAAGTAAAAGTCGTAACAAGGTTTCCGTAGGTGAACCTGCGGAAGGATCATTACAATGTTCCAATATATCTCAAAGAGAGAGGAGAGGAGGAGAGAAAATGAATTCGATTAGTTTGTGGATAAGAATTCATATAAAAAAAAAAGATATTGTTGAGCCCGCCAGATCATTCGTGCGTGATTTACACGGCCAGACGTGTGTACTACACGTATTAGGCCTTTGATCTGCGTTGCGTAGGCCACAACAAATCTTTCAAAGAGAGAGATATATGTGTTGTTGGGGTTTGTGATTATGAAGGTGCCCCAACGCACAAAAATATATAAAAATGTACAAAGTTGGGATGTGGTGTGGTGGAGAAGAGTTGGGCCCGACCAGATCATTCGTGCGTGATTTACACGGCAGACGTGTGTACTACACGTATTAGGCCTTTGATCTGCGTTGCGTAGGCCATCTTCCTTCCAAGACACACACGTGTTGGGGTTTGTGTGATTTTATGATAGTGCCCCAACACGGAAAAATAAGCGTACGAGAAGAGTTGGGCCCGACCAGATCATTCGTGCGTGATTTATACACGGCCAGACGCGTATTATATTACACGTATTAGGCCTTTGATCTGCGTTGCGTAGGCCATCTTCTCGATAGAGAGAAAGCCCAATGTATTCTTTTTTCTTTCTTTACAGTTGTAGTAGGACAGGGAGGGATGCGAGCGTGCTAATCACGCTTCCTCAAGTCTTCGCTGTGGTGTGTAAAAAAAAAAGAAAAAAAGGAATCGTTGGGAAAGTCCAAAGGACGAAAATATCGGGCAGTCTGAAGATAACTTAATGCTCGTTTACATTGGTATCAAGAGAGACCGGCTTGTGTAGCTCGTTTCAATGCTGTGTCGTTGTCATTGACACCCTACTCTGTTGCGCGCTAGTGGCAGCATGAGCGTGGGACGTATATATATATATGACACCCAGCTAGAGCCGGCCGTGAGTCCGTCCGGTGTAAATAACGACGAAAGGAGAGAGAAACTTTTCGAATCCAGTATCGGGTTGATAATTGTCCAGTTTGAATATCCATATCCCCGTCGTTTTTGG
>NW_027476235.1:170000-190000 GCF_051020955.1 Megalopta genalis | reverse complement strand
TGTATAAAGTTTAATTAATCTCCCAATAGTTTGCCGGGAAACATCGATTATTCCGATCTAGAAAGAGACAGAGACAGTCGATCCGCGTTATGTTAAATATTTCAAGGTTCCCGATTCCATAAAATTATAAAAAGTATACGGCTGTGTAGCGGGGACCAAAACGAGTAATTTCATGTATAAAGTTTAATTAATATCCCATTAGTTTGCCGGGAAACATCGATTATTCCGATCTAGAAAGAGACAGAGACAGTCGATCCGCGTTATGTTAAATATTTCAAGGTTCCCGATTCCACAAAATTATAAAAAGTATACGGCTGTGTAGCAGGGATCAAAACGAGTAATTTCGTGTATAAAGTTTAATTAATATCCCATTAGTTTGCCGGGAAACATCGATTATTCCGATCTAGAAAGAGACAGAGACAGTCGATCCGCGTTATGTTAAATATTTCAAGGTTCCCGATTCCACAAAATTATAAAAAGTATACGGCTGTGTAGCGGGGATCAGAACGAGTAATTTCATGTATAAAGTTTAATTAAACTCCCAATAGTTTGCCGGGAAACATCGATTCTTCCGATCTAGAAAGAGACAGAGACAGTCGATCCGCGTTATGATAAATATTTCGAGGTTCCCGATTCCACAAAATTATAAAAAGTATACGGCTGTGTAGCGGGGACCAAAACGAGTAATTTCATGTATAAAGTTTAATTAAACTCCCAATAGTTTGCCGGGAAACATCGATTCTTCCGATCTAGAAAGAGACAGAGACAGTCGATCCGCGTTATGATAAATATTTCGAGGTTCCCGATTCCACAAAATTATAAAAAGTATACGGCTGTGTAGCGGGGATCAGAACGAGTAATTTCATGTATAAAGTTTAATTAAACTCCCAATAGTTTGCCGGGAAACATCGATTCTTCCGATCTAGAAAGAGACAGAGACAGTCGATCCGCGTTATGTTAAATATTTCAAGGTTCCCGATTCCACAAAATTATAAAAAGTATACGGCTGTGTAGCGGGGATCAAAACGAGTAATTTCATGTATAAAGTTTAATTAAACTTCCAATAGTTTGTCGGGAAACATCGATAGTTCGATCGCGCGAGAGAGACAGAGAAACGAACAGACTTCTTTTCGATTTACGGCTAAAATAAATTTTTCTAATTTTTTTCAATAACATATTCTTGCTTAGATAACTTTTTTACATAGGGATTAAGCATTTAGAACGATATAATGTTTAAAATAAGGGCACTTTACTCTTGACATTTTACGGTTTTTTCAATTTTCTGAAAAATCCTATCATTAGATTTTTTTAAAAATACGATATTCTTGCTTAACTAACGTTTCTACATAGGGATTAAGCATTTAGAACGAAATCTAATGTCAGAAAATGGCACTTTACTCTTGACATTTTTCGGTTTTTTCAATTTTCTGGAAAATCGTATCATTAGATTTTTTTAAAAATACGATATTCTTGCTTAACTAACGTTTTTACATAGGGATTAAGCATTTAGAACGAAATCTAATGTAGGAAAATGGTACTTTACTCTTGATCGGTACGTTGGGACTTTGAAAATATTCGGGGGTTCCAATCGCTCGTCTGTTGCATCATAGCGCGTCTCGGCGCAATCGACCGATTCGCTCGATCCATTATTTTCGATTTACGGCTAAAATAAATTTTTCTAATTTTTTTCAATAACATATTCCTGCTTAAATAACTTTTTTACATAGGGATTAAGCATTTAGAACGATACATTGTTTAAAATAAGGGCACTTTACTCTTGACACTTTTCGGTTTTTTCAATTTTCTGAAAAATCCTATCATTAGATTTTTTTAAAAATACGATATTCTTGCTTAACTAACGTTTCTACATAGGGATTAAGCATTTAGAACGAAATCTAATGTCAGAAAATGGCACTTTACTCTTGACATTTTTCGGTTTTTTCAATTTTCTGGAAAATCCTATCATTAGATTTTTTTTAAAATACGATATTCTTGCTTAACTAACGTTTTTACATAGGGATTAAGCATTTAGAACGAAATCTAATGTAGGAAAATGGTACTTTACTCTTGATCGGTACGTTGGGACTTTGAAAATATTCGGGCGTTCCAATCGCTCGTCTGTTGCATCATAGCGCGTCTCGGCGCAATCGACCGATTCGCTCGATCCATTATTTTCGATTTACGGCTAAAATAAATTTTTCTAATTTTTTTCAATAACATATTCCTGCTTAAATAACTTTTTTACATAGGGATTAAGCATTTAGAACGATACATTGTTTAAAATAAGGGCACTTTACTCTTGACATTTTACGGTTTTTTCAATCTTCTGAAAAATCCTATCATTAGATTTTTTTAAAAATACGATATTCTTGCTTAACTAACGTTTCTACATAGGGATTAAGCATTTAGAACGAAATCTAATGTCAGAAAATGGCACTTTACTCTTGACATTTTTCGGTTTTTTCAATTTTCTGGAAAATCCTATCATTAGATTTTTTTAAAAATACGATATTCTTGCTTAACTAACGTTTCTACATAGGGATTAAGCATTTAGAACGAAATCTAATGTAGGAAAATGGTACTTTACTCTTGATCGGTACGTTGGGACTTTGAAAATATTCGGGCGTTCCAATCGCTCGTCTGTTGCATCATAGCGCGTCTCGGCGCAATCGAGCGATTCGCTCGATCCATTATTTTCGATTTACGGCTAAAATAAATTTTTCTAATTTTTTTCAATAACATATTCCTGCTTAAATAACTTTTTTACATAGGGATTAAGCATTTAGAACGATACATTGTTTAAAATAAGGGCACTTTACTCTTGACATTTTACGGTTTTTTCAATTTTCTGAAAAATCCTATCATTAGATTTTTTTAAAAATACGATATTCTTGCTTAACTAACGTTTCTACATAGGGATTAAGCATTTAGAACGAAATCTAATGTCAGAAAATGGCACTTTACTCTTGACATTTTTCGGTTTTTTCAATTTTCTGGAAAATCCTATCATTAGATTTTTTTAAAAATACGATATTCTTGCTTAACTAACGTTTTTACATAGGGATTAAGCATTTAGAACGAAATCTAATGTAGGAAAATGGTACTTTACTCTTGATCGGTACGTTGGGACTTTGAAAATATTCGGGCGTACGCGGCGCGCTCGGCGCTTCGAACAGCTCCGGTGTCCCCATTATTTTCGATTTACGGCTAAAATAAATTTTTCTAATTTTTTTCAATAACATATTCCTGCTTAAATAACTTTTTTACATAGGGATTAAGCATTTAGAACGATACATTGTTTAAAGTAAGGGCACTTTACTCTTGACATTTTACGGTTTTTTCAATTTTCTGAAAAATCCTATCATTAGATTTTTTTAAAAATACGATATTCTTGCTTAACTAACGTTTATACATAGGGATTAAGCATTTAGAACGAAATCTAATGTCAGAAAATGGCACTTTACTCTTGACATTTTTCGGTTTTTTCAATTTTCTGGAAAATCCTATCATTAGATTTTTTTAAAAATACGATATTCTTGCTTAACTAACGTTTCTACATAGGGATTAAGCATTTAGAACGAAATCTAATGTCAGAAAATGGCACTTTACTCTTGACATTTTTCGGTTTTTTCAATTTTCTGGAAAATCCTATCATTAGATTTTTTTTAAAATACGATATTCTTGCTTAACTAACGTTTTTACATAGGGATTAAGCATTTAGAACGAAATCTAATGTAGGAAAATGGTACTTTACTCTTGATCGGTACGTTGGGACTTTGAAAATATTCGGGCGTTCCAATCGCTCGTCTGTTGCATCATAGCGCGTCTCGGCGCAATCGACCGATTCGCTCGATCCATTATTTTCGATTTACGGCTAAAATAAATTTTTCTAATTTTTTTCAATAACATATTCCTGCTTAAATAACTTTTTTACATAGGGATTAAGCATTTAGAACGATACATTGTTTAAAATAAGGGCACTTTACTCTTGACATTTTACGGTTTTTTCAATCTTCTGAAAAATCCTATCATTAGATTTTTTTAAAAATACGATATTCTTGCTTAACTAACGTTTCTACATAGGGATTAAGCATTTAGAACGAAATCTAATGTCAGAAAATGGCACTTTACTCTTGACATTTTTCGGTTTTTTCAATTTTCTGGAAAATCCTATCATTAGATTTTTTTAAAAATACGATATTCTTGCTTAACTAACGTTTCTACATAGGGATTAAGCATTTAGAACGAAATCTAATGTAGGAAAATGGTACTTTACTCTTGATCGGTACGTTGGGACTTTGAAAATATTCGGGCGTTCCAATCGCTCGTCTGTTGCATCATAGCGCGTCTCGGCGCAATCGACCGATTCGCTCGATCCATTATTTTCGATTTACGGCTAAAATAAATTTTTCTAATTTTTTTCAATAACATATTCCTGCTTAAATAACTTTTTTACATAGGGATTAAGCATTTAGAACGATACATTGTTTAAAATAAGGGCACTTTACTCTTGACACTTTTCGGTTTTTTCAATTTTCTGAAAAATCCTATCATTAGATTTTTTTAAAAATACGATATTCTTGCTTAACTAACGTTTCTACATAGGGATTAAGCATTTAGAACGAAATCTAATGTCAGAAAATGGCACTTTACTCTTGACATTTTTCGGTTTTTTCAATTTTCTGGAAAATCCTATCATTAGATTTTTTTTAAAATACGATATTCTTGCTTAACTAACGTTTTTACATAGGGATTAAGCATTTAGAACGAAATCTAATGTAGGAAAATGGTACTTTACTCTTGATCGGTACGTTGGGACTTTGAAAATATTCGGGCGTTCCAATCGCTCGTCTGTTGCATCATAGCGCGTCTCGGCGCAATCGACCGATTCGCTCGATCCATTATTTTCGATTTACGGCTAAAATAAATTTTTCTAATTTTTTTCAATAACATATTCCTGCTTAAATAACTTTTTTACATAGGGATTAAGCATTTAGAACGATACATTGTTTAAAATAAGGGCACTTTACTCTTGACATTTTACGGTTTTTTCAATCTTCTGAAAAATCCTATCATTAGATTTTTTTAAAAATACGATATTCTTGCTTAACTAACGTTTCTACATAGGGATTAAGCATTTAGAACGAAATCTAATGTCAGAAAATGGCACTTTACTCTTGACATTTTTCGGTTTTTTCAATTTTCTGGAAAATCCTATCATTAGATTTTTTTAAAAATACGATATTCTTGCTTAACTAACGTTTCTACATAGGGATTAAGCATTTAGAACGAAATCTAATGTAGGAAAATGGTACTTTACTCTTGATCGGTACGTTGGGACTTTGAAAATATTCGGGCGTTCCAATCGCTCGTCTGTTGCATCATAGCGCGTCTCGGCGCAATCGAGCGATTCGCTCGATCCATTATTTTCGATTTACGGCTAAAATAAATTTTTCTAATTTTTTTCAATAACATATTCCTGCTTAAATAACTTTTTTACATAGGGATTAAGCATTTAGAACGATACATTGTTTAAAATAAGGGCACTTTACTCTTGACATTTTACGGTTTTTTCAATTTTCTGAAAAATCCTATCATTAGATTTTTTTAAAAATACGATATTCTTGCTTAACTAACGTTTCTACATAGGGATTAAGCATTTAGAACGAAATCTAATGTCAGAAAATGGCACTTTACTCTTGACATTTTTCGGTTTTTTCAATTTTCTGGAAAATCCTATCATTAGATTTTTTTAAAAATACGATATTCTTGCTTAACTAACGTTTTTACATAGGGATTAAGCATTTAGAACGAAATCTAATGTAGGAAAATGGTACTTTACTCTTGATCGGTACGTTGGGACTTTGAAAATATTCGGGCGTACGCGGCGCGCTCGGCGCTTCGAACAGCTCCGGTGTCCCCATTATTTTCGATTTACGGCTAAAATAAATTTTTCTAATTTTTTTCAATAACATATTCCTGCTTAAATAACTTTTTTACATAGGGATTAAGCATTTAGAACGATACATTGTTTAAAGTAAGGGCACTTTACTCTTGACATTTTACGGTTTTTTCAATTTTCTGAAAAATCCTATCATTAGATTTTTTTAAAAATACGATATTCTTGCTTAACTAACGTTTCTACATAGGGATTAAGCATTTAGAACGAAATCTAATGTCAGAAAATGGCACTTTACTCTTGACATTTTTCGGTTTTTTCATTTTTCTGGAAAATCCTATCATTAGATTTTTTTTAAAATACGATATTCTTGCTTAACTAACGTTTTTACATAGGGATTAAGCATTTAGAACGAAATCTAATGTAGGAAAATGGTACTTTACTCTTGATCGGTACGTTGGGACTTTGAAAATATTCGGGCGTTCCAATCGCTCGTCTGTTGCATCATAGCGCGTCTCGGCGCAATCGACCGATTCGCTCGATCCATTATTTTCGATTTACGGCTAAAATAAATTTTTCTCATTTTATTCAATAACATATTCTTGCTTAGATAACTTTTTTACATAGGGATTAAGCATTTAGAACGATATAATGTTTAAAATAAGGGCACTTTACTCTTGACATTTTACGGTTTTTTCAATTTTCTGAAAAATCCTATCATTAGATTTTTTTAAAAATACGATATTCTTGCTTAACTAACGTTTCTACATAGGGATTAAGCATTTAGAACGAAATCTAATGTCAGAAAATGGCACTTTACTCTTGACATTTTTCGGTTTTTTCAATTTTCTGGAAAATCCTATCATTAGATTTTTTTAAAAATACGATATTCTTGCTTAACTAACGTTTCTACATAGGGATTAAGCATTTAGAACGAAATCTAATGTAGGAAAATGGTACTTTACTCTTGATCGGTACGTTGGGACTTTGAAAATATTCGGGCGTTCCAATCGCTCGTCTGTTGCATCATAGCGCGTCTCGGCGCAATCGAGCGATTCGCTCGATCCATTATTTTCGATTTACGGCTAAAATAAATTTTTCTAATTTTTTTCAATAACATATTCCTGCTTAAATAACTTTTTTACATAGGGATTAAGCATTTAGAACGATACATTGTTTAAAATAAGGGCACTTTACTCTTGACATTTTACGGTTTTTTCAATTTTCTGAAAAATCCTATCATTAGATTTTTTTAAAAATACGATATTCTTGCTTAACTAACGTTTCTACATAGGGATTAAGCATTTAGAACGAAATCTAATGTCAGAAAATGGCACTTTACTCTTGACATTTTTCGGTTTTTTCAATTTTCTGGAAAATCCTATCATTAGATTTTTTTAAAAATACGATATTCTTGCTTAACTAACGTTTTTACATAGGGATTAAGCATTTAGAACGAAATCTAATGTAGGAAAATGGTACTTTACTCTTGATCGGTACGTTGGGACTTTGAAAATATTCGGGCGTACGCGGCGCGCTCGGCGCTTCGAACAGCTCCGGAGTCCCCATTATTTTCGATTTACGGCTAAAATAAATTTTTCTAATTTTTTTCAATAACATATTCCTGCTTAAATAACTTTTTTACATAGGGATTAAGCATTTAGAACGATACATTGTTTAAAGTAAGGGCACTTTACTCTTGACATTTTACGGTTTTTTCAATTTTCTGAAAAATCCTATCATTAGATTTTTTTAAAAATACGATATTCTTGCTTAACTAACGTTTCTACATAGGGATTAAGCATTTAGAACGAAATCTAATGTCAGAAAATGGCACTTTACTCTTGACATTTTTCGGTTTTTTCAATTTTCTGGAAAATCCTATCATTAGATTTTTTTAAAAATACGATATTCTTGCTTAACTAACGTTTCTACATAGGGATTAAGCATTTAGAACGAAATCTAATGTCAGAAAATGGCACTTTACTCTTGACATTTTTCGGTTTTTTCAATTTTCTGGAAAATCCTATCATTAGATTTTTTTTAAAATACGATATTCTTGCTTAACTAACGTTTTTACATAGGGATTAAGCATTTAGAACGAAATCTAATGTAGGAAAATGGTACTTTACTCTTGATCGGTACGTTGGGACTTTGAAAATATTCGGGCGTTCCAATCGCTCGTCTGTTGCATCATAGCGCGTCTCGGCGCAATCGACCGATTCGCTCGATCCATTATTTTCGATTTACGGCTAAAATAAATTTTTCTAATTTTTTTCAATAACATATTCCTGCTTAAATAACTTTTTTACATAGGGATTAAGCATTTAGAACGATACATTGTTTAAAATAAGGGCACTTTACTCTTGACATTTTACGGTTTTTTCAATCTTCTGAAAAATCCTATCATTAGATTTTTTTAAAAATACGATATTCTTGCTTAACTAACGTTTCTACATAGGGATTAAGCATTTAGAACGAAATCTAATGTCAGAAAATGGCACTTTACTCTTGACATTTTTCGGTTTTTTCAATTTTCTGGAAAATCCTATCATTAGATTTTTTTAAAAATACGATATTCTTGCTTAACTAACGTTTCTACATAGGGATTAAGCATTTAGAACGAAATCTAATGTAGGAAAATGGTACTTTACTCTTGATCGGTACGTTGGGACTTTGAAAATATTCGGGCGTTCCAATCGCTCGTCTGTTGCATCATAGCGCGTCTCGGCGCAATCGACCGATTCGCTCGATCCATTATTTTCGATTTACGGCTAAAATAAATTTTTCTAATTTTTTTCAATAACATATTCCTGCTTAAATAACTTTTTTACATAGGGATTAAGCATTTAGAACGATACATTGTTTAAAATAAGGGCACTTTACTCTTGACACTTTTCGGTTTTTTCAATTTTCTGAAAAATCCTATCATTAGATTTTTTTAAAAATACGATATTCTTGCTTAACTAACGTTTCTACATAGGGATTAAGCATTTAGAACGAAATCTAATGTCAGAAAATGGCACTTTACTCTTGACATTTTTCGGTTTTTTCAATTTTCTGGAAAATCCTATCATTAGATTTTTTTTAAAATACGATATTCTTGCTTAACTAACGTTTTTACATAGGGATTAAGCATTTAGAACGAAATCTAATGTAGGAAAATGGTACTTTACTCTTGATCGGTACGTTGGGACTTTGAAAATATTCGGGCGTTCCAATCGCTCGTCTGTTGCATCATAGCGCGTCTCGGCGCAATCGAGCGATTCGCTCGATCCATTATTTTCGATTTACGGCTAAAATAAATTTTTCTAATTTTTTTCAATAACATATTCCTGCTTAAATAACTTTTTTACATAGGGATTAAGCATTTAGAACGATACATTGTTTAAAATAAGGGCACTTTACTCTTGACATTTTACGGTTTTTTCAATTTTCTGAAAAATCCTATCATTAGATTTTTTTAAAAATACGATATTCTTGCTTAACTAACGTTTCTACATAGGGATTAAGCATTTAGAACGAAATCTAATGTCAGAAAATGGCACTTTACTCTTGACATTTTTCGGTTTTTTCAATTTTCTGGAAAATCCTATCATTAGATTTTTTTAAAAATACGATATTCTTGCTTAACTAACGTTTTTACATAGGGATTAAGCATTTAGAACGAAATCTAATGTAGGAAAATGGTACTTTACTCTTGATCGGTACGTTGGGACTTTGAAAATATTCGGGCGTACGCGGCGCGCTCGGCGCTTCGAACAGCTCCGGAGTCCCCATTATTTTCGATTTACGGCTAAAATAAATTTTTCTAATTTTTTTCAATAACATATTCCTGCTTAAATAACTTTTTTACATAGGGATTAAGCATTTAGAACGATACATTGTTTAAAGTAAGGGCACTTTACTCTTGACATTTTACGGTTTTTTCAATTTTCTGAAAAATCCTATCATTAGATTTTTTTAAAAATACGATATTCTTGCTTAACTAACGTTTCTACATAGGGATTAAGCATTTAGAACGAAATCTAATGTCAGAAAATGGCACTTTACTCTTGACATTTTTCGGTTTTTTCATTTTTCTGGAAAATCCTATCATTAGATTTTTTTTAAAATACGATATTCTTGCTTAACTAACGTTTTTACATAGGGATTAAGCATTTAGAACGAAATCTAATGTAGGAAAATGGTACTTTACTCTTGATCGGTACGTTGGGACTTTGAAAATATTCGGGCGTTCCAATCGCTCGTCTGTTGCATCATAGCGCGTCTCGGCGCAATCGACCGATTCGCTCGATCCATTATTTTCGATTTACGGCTAAAATAAATTTTTCTCATTTTATTCAATAACATATTCTTGCTTAGATAACTTTTTTACATAGGGATTAAGCATTTAGAACGATATAATGTTTAAAATAAGGGCACTTTACTCTTGACATTTTACGGTTTTTTCAATTTTCTGAAAAATCCTATCATTAGATTTTTTTAAAAATACGATATTCTTGCTTAACTAACGTTTCTACATAGGGATTAAGCATTTAGAACGAAATCTAATGTCAGAAAATGGCACTTTACTCTTGACATTTTTCGGTTTTTTCAATTTTCTGGAAAATCCTATCATTAGATTTTTTTAAAAATACGATATTCTTGCTTAACTAACGTTTCTACATAGGGATTAAGCATTTAGAACGAAATCTAATGTAGGAAAATGGTACTTTACTCTTGATCGGTACGTTGGGACTTTGAAAATATTCGGGCGTTCCAATCGCTCGTCTGTTGCATCATAGCGCGTCTCGGCGCAATCGAGCGATTCGCTCGATCCATTATTTTCGATTTACGGCTAAAATAAATTTTTCTAATTTTTTTCAATAACATATTCCTGCTTAAATAACTTTTTTACATAGGGATTAAGCATTTAGAACGATACATTGTTTAAAATAAGGGCACTTTACTCTTGACATTTTACGGTTTTTTCAATTTTCTGAAAAATCCTATCATTAGATTTTTTTAAAAATACGATATTCTTGCTTAACTAACGTTTCTACATAGGGATTAAGCATTTAGAACGAAATCTAATGTCAGAAAATGGCACTTTACTCTTGACATTTTTCGGTTTTTTCAATTTTCTGGAAAATCGTATCATTAGATTTTTTGAAAAATACGATATTCTTGCTTAACTAACGTTTTTACATAGGGATTAAGCATTTAGAACGATGCATTGTTTAAAGTAAGGGCACTTTACTCTTGACATTTTACGGTTTTTTCAATTTTCTGAAAAATCCTATCATTAGATTTTTTTAAAAATACGATATTCTTGCTTAACTAACGTTTCTACATAGGGATTAAGCATTTAGAACGAAATCTAATGTCAGAAAATGGCACTTTACTCTTGACATTTTTCGGTTTTTTCAATTTTCTGGAAAATCCTATCATTAGATTTTTTTAAAAATACGATATTCTTGCTTAACTAACGTTTTTACATAGGGATTAAGCATTTAGAACGAAATCTAATGTAGGAAAATGGTACTTTACTCTTGATCGGTACGTTGGGACTTTGAAAATATTCGGGCGTTCCAATCGCTCGTCTGTTGCATCATAGCGCGTCTCGGCGCAATCGAGCGATTCGCTCGACCCATTATTTTCGATTTACGGCTAAAATAAATTTTTCTCATTTTATTCAATAACATATTCTTGCTTAGATAACTTTTTTACATAGGGATTAAGCATTTAGAACGATATAATGTTTAAAATAAGGGCACTTTACTCTTGACATTTTACGGTTTTTTCAATTTTCTGAAAAATCCTATCATTAGATTTTTTTAAAAATACGATATTCTTGCTTAACTAACGTTTCTACATAGGGATTAAGCATTTAGAACGAAATCTAATGTCAGAAAATGGCACTTTACTCTTGACATTTTTCGGTTTTTTCAATTTTCTGGAAAATCCTATCATTAGATTTTTTTAAAAATACGATATTCTTGCTTAACTAACGTTTCTACATAGGGATTAAGCATTTAGAACGAAATCTAATGTAGGAAAATGGTACTTTACTCTTGATCGGTACGTTGGGACTTTGAAAATATTCGGGCGTTCCAATCGCTCGTCTGTTGCATCATAGCGCGTCTCGGCGCAATCGAGCGATTCGCTCGACCCATTATTTTCGATTTACGGCTAAAATAAATTTTTCTCATTTTATTCAATAACATATTCTTGCTTAGATAACTTTTTTACATAGGGATTAAGCATTTAGAACGATATAATGTTTAAAATAAGGGCACTTTACTCTTGACATTTTACGGTTTTTTCAATTTTCTGAAAAATCCTATCATTAGATTTTTTTAAAAATACGATATTCTTGCTTAACTAACGTTTCTACATAGGGATTAAGCATTTAGAACGAAATCTAATGTCAGAAAATGGCACTTTACTCTTGACATTTTTCGGTTTTTTCAATTTTCTGGAAAATCCTATCATTAGATTTTTTTAAAAATACGATATTCTTGCTTAACTAACGTTTCTACATAGGGATTAAGCATTTAGAACGAAATCTAATGTAGGAAAATGGTACTTTACTCTTGATCGGTACGTTGGGACTTTGAAAATATTCGGGCGTTCCAATCGCTCGTCTGTTGCATCATAGCGCGTCTCGGCGCAATCGAGCGATTCGCTCGACCCATTATTTTCGATTTACGGCTAAAATAAATTTTTCTCATTTTATTCAATAACATATTCTTGCTTAGATAACTTTTTTACATAGGGATTAAGCATTTAGAACGATATAATGTTTAAAATAAGGGCACTTTACTCTTGACATTTTTCGGTTTTTTCAATTTTCTGGAAAATCCTATCATTAGATTTTTTTAAAAATACGATATTCTTGCTTAACTAACGTTTCTACATAGGGATTAAGCATTTAGAACGAAATCTAATGTCAGAAAATGGCACTTTACTCTTGACATTTTTCGGTTTTTTCATTTTTCTGGAAAATCCTATCATTAGATTTTTTTTAAAATACGATATTCTTGCTTAACTAACGTTTTTACATAGGGATTAAGCATTTAGAACGAAATCTAATGTAGGAAAATGGTACTTTACTCTTGATCGGTACGTTGGGACTTTGAAAATATTCGGGGGTTCCAATCGCTCGTCTGTTGCATCATAGCGCGTCTCGGCGCAATCGACCGATTCGCTCGATCCATTATTTTCGATTTACGGCTAAAATAAATTTTTCTAATTTTTTTCAATAACATATTCCTGCTTAAATAACTTTTTTACATAGGGATTAAGCATTTAGAACGATACATTGTTTAAAATAAGGGCACTTTACTCTTGACATTTTACGGTTTTTTCAATTTTCTGAAAAATCCTATCATTAGATTTTTTTAAAAATACGATATTCTTGCTTAACTAACGTTTCTACATAGGGATTAAGCATTTAGAACGAAATCTAATGTCAGAAAATGGCACTTTACTCTTGACATTTTTCGGTTTTTTCATTTTTCTGGAAAATCCTATCATTAGATTTTTTTAAAAATACGATATTCTTGCTTAACTAACGTTTTTACATAGGGATTAAGCATTTAGAACGAAATCTAATGTAGGAAAATGGTACTTTACTCTTGATCGGTACGTTGGGACTTTGAAAATATTCGGGCGTTCCAATCGCTCGTCTGTTGCATCATAGCGCGTCTCGGCGCAATCGACCGATTCGCTCGATCCATTATTTTCGATTTACGGCTAAAATAAATTTTTCTAATTTTTTTCAATAACATATTCCTGCTTAAATAACTTTTTTACATAGGGATTAAGCATTTAGAACGATACATTGTTTAAAATAAGGGCACTTTACTCTTGACATTTTACGGTTTTTTCAATCTTCTGAAAAATCCTATCATTAGATTTTTTTAAAAATACGATATTCTTGCTTAACTAACGTTTCTACATAGGGATTAAGCATTTAGAACGAAATCTAATGTCAGAAAATGGCACTTTACTCTTGACATTTTTCGGTTTTTTCAATTTTCTGGAAAATCCTATCATTAGATTTTTTTAAAAATACGATATTCTTGCTTAACTAACGTTTCTACATAGGGATTAAGCATTTAGAACGAAATCTAATGTAGGAAAATGGTACTTTACTCTTGATCGGTACGTTGGGACTTTGAAAATATTCGGGCGTTCCAATCGCTCGTCTGTTGCATCATAGCGCGTCTCGGCGCAATCGAGCGATTCGCTCGATCCATTATTTTCGATTTACGGCTAAAATAAATTTTTCTAATTTTTTTCAATAACATATTCCTGCTTAAATAACTTTTTTACATAGGGATTAAGCATTTAGAACGATACATTGTTTAAAATAAGGGCACTTTACTCTTGACATTTTACGGTTTTTTCAATTTTCTGAAAAATCCTATCATTAGATTTTTTTAAAAATACGATATTCTTGCTTAACTAACGTTTCTACATAGGGATTAAGCATTTAGAACGAAATCTAATGTCAGAAAATGGCACTTTACTCTTGACATTTTTCGGTTTTTTCAATTTTCTGGAAAATCCTATCATTAGATTTTTTTTAAAATACGATATTCTTGCTTAACTAACGTTTTTACATAGGGATTAAGCATTTAGAACGAAATCTAATGTAGGAAAATGGTACTTTACTCTTGATCGGTACGTTGGGACTTTGAAAATATTCGGGCGTTCCAATCGCTCGTCTGTTGCATCATAGCGCGTCTCGGCGCAATCGACCGATTCGCTCGATCCATTATTTTCGATTTACGGCTAAAATAAATTTTTCTAATTTTTTTCAATAACATATTCCTGCTTAAATAACTTTTTTACATAGGGATTAAGCATTTAGAACGATACATTGTTTAAAATAAGGGCACTTTACTCTTGACATTTTACGGTTTTTTCAATTTTCTGAAAAATCCTATCATTAGATTTTTTTAAAAATACGATATTCTTGCTTAACTAACGTTTCTACATAGGGATTAAGCATTTAGAACGAAATCTAATGTCAGAAAATGGCACTTTACTCTTGACATTTTTCGGTTTTTTCATTTTTCTGGAAAATCCTATCATTAGATTTTTTTTAAAATACGATATTCTTGCTTAACTAACGTTTTTACATAGGGATTAAGCATTTAGAACGAAATCTAATGTAGGAAAATGGTACTTTACTCTTGATCGGTACGTTGGGACTTTGAAAATATTCGGGCGTTCCAATCGCTCGTCTGTTGCATCATAGCGCGTCTCGGCGCAATCGACCGATTCGCTCGATCCATTATTTTCGATTTACGGCTAAAATAAATTTTTCTAATTTTTTTCAATAACATATTCCTGCTTAAATAACTTTTTTACATAGGGATTAAGCATTTAGAACGATACATTGTTTAAAATAAGGGCACTTTACTCTTGACATTTTACGGTTTTTTCAATCTTCTGAAAAATCCTATCATTAGATTTTTTGAAAAATACGATATTCTTGCTTAACTAACGTTTCTACATAGGGATTAAGCATTTAGAACGAAATCTAATGTCAGAAAATGGCACTTTACTCTTGACATTTTTCGGTTTTTTCAATTTTCTGGAAAATCCTATCATTAGATTTTTTTAAAAATACGATATTCTTGCTTAACTAACGTTTTTACATAGGGATTAAGCATTTAGAACGAAATCTAATGTAGGAAAATGGTACTTTACTCTTGATCGGTACGTTGGGACTTTGAAAATATTCGGGCGTTCCAATCGCTCGTCTGTTGCATCATAGCGCGTCTCGGCGCAATCGACCGATTCGCTCGATCCATTATTTTCGATTTACGGCTAAAATAAATTTTTCTAATTTTTTTCAATAACATATTCCTGCTTAAATAACTTTTTTACATAGGGATTAAGCATTTAGAACGATACATTGTTTAAAATAAGGGCACTTTACTCTTGACATTTTACGGTTTTTTCAATCTTCTGAAAAATCCTATCATTAGATTTTTTTAAAAATACGATATTCTTGCTTAACTAACGTTTCTACATAGGGATTAAGCATTTAGAACGAAATCTAATGTCAGAAAATGGCACTTTACTCTTGACATTTTTCGGTTTTTTCAATTTTCTGGGAAATCCTATCATTAGATTTTTTTAAAAATACGATATTCTTGCTTAACTAACGTTTCTACATAGGGATTAAGCATTTAGAACGAAATCTAATGTCAGAAAATGGCACTTTACTCTTGACATTTTTCGGTTTTTTCATTTTTCTGGAAAATCCTATCATTAGATTTTTTTTAAAATACGATATTCTTGCTTAACTAACGTTTTTACATAGGGATTAAGCATTTAGAACGAAATCTAATGTAGGAAAATGGTACTTTACTCTTGATCGGTACGTTGGGACTTTGAAAATATTCGGGCGTTCCAATCGCTCGTCTGTTGCATCATAGCGCGTCTCGGCGCAATCGACCGATTCGCTCGATCCATTATTTTCGATTTACGGCTAAAATAAATTTTTTTAATTTTTTTCAATAACATATTCCTGCTTAAATAACTTTTTTACATAGGGATTAAGCATTTAGAACGATACATTGTTTAAAATAAGGGCACTTTACTCTTGACATTTTACGGTTTTTTCAATTTTCTGAAAAATCCTATCATTAGATTTTTTTAAAAATACGATATTCTTGCTTAACTAACGTTTCTACATAGGGATTAAGCATTTAGAACGAAATCTAATGTCAGAAAATGGCACTTTACTCTTGACATTTTTCGGTTTTTTCAATTTTCTGGAAAATCCTATCATTAGATTTTTTTAAAAATACGATATTCTTGCTTAACTAACGTTTTTACATAGGGATTAAGCATTTAGAACGAAATCTAATGTAGGAAAATGGTACTTTACTCTTGATCGGTACGTTGGGACTTTGAAAATATTCGGGGGTTCCAATCGCTCGTCTGTTGCATCATAGCGCGTCTCGGCGCAATCGACCGATTCGCTCGATCCATTATTTTCGATTTACGGCTAAAATAAATTTTTCTAATTTTTTTCAATAACATATTCCTGCTTAAATAACTTTTTTACATAGGGATTAAGCATTTAGAACGATACATTGTTTAAAGTAAGGGCACTTTACTCTTGACATTTTACGGTTTTTTCAATTTTCTGAAAAATCCTATCATTAGATTTTTTTAAAAATACGATATTCTTGCTTAACTAACGTTTCTACATAGGGATTAAGCATTTAGAACGAAATCTAATGTCAGAAAATGGCACTTTACTCTTGACATTTTTCGGTTTTTTCAATTTTCTGGAAAATCGTATCATTAGATTTTTTTAAAAATACGATATTCTTGCTTAACTAACGTTTTTACATAGGGATTAAGCATTTAGAACGAAATCTAATGTAGGAAAATGGTACTTTACTCTTGATCGGTACGTTGGGACTTTGAAAATATTCGGGGGTTCCAATCGCTCGTCTGTTGCATCATAGCGCGTCTCGGCGCAATCGACCGATTCGCTCGATCCATTATTTTCGATTTACGGCTAAAATAAATTTTTCTAATTTTTTTCAATAACATATTCCTGCTTAAATAACTTTTTTACATAGGGATTAAGCATTTAGAACGATGCATTGTTTAAAGTAAGGGCACTTTACTCTTGACATTTTACGGTTTTTTCAATTTTCTGAAAAATCCTATCATTAGATTTTTTTAAAAATACGATATTCTTGCTTAACTAACGTTTCTACATAGGGATTAAGCATTTAAAACGAAATCTAATGTCAGAAAATGGCACTTTACTCTTGACATTTTTCGGTTTTTTCAATTTTCTGGAAAATCCTATCATTAGATTTTTTTAAAAATACGATATTCTTGCTTAACTAACGTTTTTACATAGGGATTAAGCATTTAGAACGAAATCTAATGTAGGAAAATGGTACTTTACTCTTGATCGGTACGTTGGGACTTTGAAAATATTCGGGCGTACGCGGCGCGCTCGGCGCTTCGAACAGCTCCGGTGTCCCCATTATTTTCGATTTACGGCTAAAATAAATTTTTCTAATTTTTTTCAATAACATATTCCTGCTAAAATAACTTTTTTACATAGGGATTAAGCATTTAGAACGATACATTGTTTAAAATAAGGGCACTTTACTCTTGACATTTTACGGTTTTTTCAATTTTCTGAAAAATCCTATCATTAGATTTTTTTAAAAATACGATATTCTTGCTTAACTAACGTTTCTACATAGGGATTAAGCATTTAGAACGAAATCTAATGTCAGAAAATGGCACTTTACTCTTGACATTTTTCGGTTTTTTCAATTTTCTGGAAAATCGTATCATTAGATTTTTTTAAAAATACGATATTCTTGCTTAACTAACGTTTTTACATAGGGATTAAGCATTTAGAACGAAATCTAATGTAGGAAAATGGTACTTTACTCTTGATCGGTACGTTGGGACTTTGAAAATATTCGGGGGTTCCAATCGCTCGTCTGTTGCATCATAGCGCGTCTCGGCGCAATCGACCGATTCGCTCGATCCATTATTTTCGATTTACGGCTAAAATAAATTTTTCTAATTTTTTTCAATAACATATTCCTGCTTAAATAACTTTTTTACATAGGGATTAAGCATTTAGAACGATACATTGTTTAAAGTAAGGGCACTTTACTCTTGACATTTTACGGTTTTTTCAATTTTCTGAAAAATCCTATCATTAGATTTTTTTAAAAATACGATATTCTTGCTTAACTAACGTTTCTACATAGGGATTAAGCATTTAGAACGAAATCTAATGTCAGAAAATGGCACTTTACTCTTGACATTTTTCGGTTTTTTCAATTTTCTGGAAAATCGTATCATTAGATTTTTTTAAAAATACGATATTCTTGCTTAACTAACGTTTTTACATAGGGATTAAGCATTTAGAACGAAATCTAATGTAGGAAAATGGTACTTTACTCTTGATCGGTACGTTGGGACTTTGAAAATATTCGGGGGTTCCAATCGCTCGTCTGTTGCATCATAGCGCGTCTCGGCGCAATCGACCGATTCGCTCGATCCATTATTTTCGATTTACGGCTAAAATAAATTTTTCTAATTTTTTTCAATAACATATTCCTGCTTAAATAACTTTTTTACATAGGGATTAAGCATTTAGAACGATGCATTGTTTAAAGTAAGGGCACTTTACTCTTGACATTTTACGGTTTTTTCAATTTTCTGAAAAATCCTATCATTAGATTTTTTTAAAAATACGATATTCTTGCTTAACTAACGTTTCTACATAGGGATTAAGCATTTAAAACGAAATCTAATGTCAGAAAATGGCACTTTACTCTTGACATTTTTCGGTTTTTTCAATTTTCTGGAAAATCCTATCATTAGATTTTTTTAAAAATACGATATTCTTGCTTAACTAACGTTTTTACATAGGGATTAAGCATTTAGAACGAAATCTAATGTAGGAAAATGGTACTTTACTCTTGATCGGTACGTTGGGACTTTGAAAATATTCGGGCGTACGCGGCGCGCTCGGCGCTTCGAACAGCTCCGGTGTCCCCATTATTTTCGATTTACGGCTAAAATAAATTTTTCTAATTTTTTTCAATAACATATTCCTGCTAAAATAACTTTTTTACATAGGGATTAAGCATTTAGAACGATACATTGTTTAAAATAAGGGCACTTTACTCTTGACATTTTACGGTTTTTTCAATTTTCTGAAAAATCCTATCATTAGATTTTTTTAAAAATACGATATTCTTGCTTAACTAACGTTTCTACATAGGGATTAAGCATTTAGAACGAAATCTAATGTCAGAAAATGGCACTTTACTCTTGACATTTTTCGGTTTTTTCAATTTTCTGGAAAATCGTATCATTAGATTTTTTTAAAAATACGATATTCTTGCTTAACTAACGTTTTTACATAGGGATTAAGCATTTAGAACGAAATCTAATGTAGGAAAATGGTACTTTACTCTTGATCGGTACGTTGGGACTTAGAAAATATTCGGCCGTACGCGGCGCGTCTCGGCGCTTCGAACAGCTCCGGTGTCCCCATTATTTTCGATTTACGGCTAAAATAAATTTTTCT